>NW_026782427.1:0-65943 GCF_031769215.1 Ylistrum balloti
TTAAGGGTGTGTAAAAGTCGTTACCTGTTGTATATGATAGCGGCAGTAATTTCTCCTTTGCGTTTGAGGCGGTAACAGACCGTTGTGAATTTTACATATATTTTTTATTCGTGCTGCAGTTGTATTATTCCATATTCGGAATATTATAAACATGTGTCCTCCAGGATTGAACTCACGGAATATAATGGATATATACACATTCTCAAATTTGGAATATTCAGCTGATATTATAAAGGATTGAACTTCACGGAATATAATGGATATATATACACACTTTCAAAAATAATCATGTATGTTTATATATCAATAATTAATTTTCTTAAAGTGTAATAAAGGTCTTTTTTCGACCGAGGGCATGTGCAAAATCCTGTAAACATTTTTTTTTTATAAATATCCAATGTACGATTTTGTGTTTATATAAAAATAATGTTATTAAATATGTATATTTTGTGCTTGATATTGGAGTATATTTTGATGTTATAAATGAACTTAAAAAAAGGGGGACAGATTGAAAGAAAATAACAATAATACCCCCACTTTATGGTGTTTGCTGGACGGTGTACGTATGATTGTCTGTCACTTAGTCTGCATTCTACCAACCGAAGCGGTGGCTGTTACTGACGTCAGACTATTATCCGAACCCCTTTCAATGCTAAGCTTTCTTGTCTTCTATTCTTTTTATCAATATTATGAAAATATAAGAAACGCAAGAAATTCAGTTTAAAAATTTATTTCCTCCTTTTTATGATTATCAACTCAATAAACGCAAGGAGGGGTACATTCATGAGGTGTTAACCAAATACATATACATTGCTCAAAATCACTCAGTCTATTAATGCAGAATCTGATTCGGATTGCAGTCTGAACACAGCATCATTCCTTCCTGATTTTGATGGTCACCCCTCATCACACAAAGTTCTGTGTTATCGAGAATGTCTCCAGTGAAATCTGACATTACTGACATGGTGAGTTTCAAGCGTTCCCATTGTTCAAAGGTTAAAGCGACGCCAGCACGCGTGGCTTTCAGTTCGCTTTTGTCGAGGTCTGGCATAAACCACCGGCGAATGTTCACTCTTCAGTGACACGTAATTGTTACGTCCCAAGTGAATCATTACGTCTGCGTGCTCACCACCATTATATTTCTTTATTGCCTCGTCAACATCTTTGTAGTACCAAGATGACAGCTTAATCCAGTGATTAGGATCAAGAGCGCTTGCTTTTTTTGTTGGATATAATTTTCCTCTTTCACTGGTGTCATACATTCTTATGTGAATAAGAGTTTTTCCACAGAATTTGTTGGCAACTACAAAGCAGTCGTTGCCTATGTCCAGTTTACAATAATCATCATTTTGCTGTTTCGTGCCAAGATCTGATTTCTCTTGTTTTGAACGTTAGTACAATGTCTGGTGTTTTTTCTTAGATTTCTTGCTATCGAAATGTTTTGTCGTTTCGGGTTTCTCTCTAACAAAATGCTCTGGTGATTGCGTTTCTTCATCTTTGCCAAACACTGGGGGCTGTGTTTCTTCAACTTTGTCGATCACCAAGGTAGCACATTGACTATCGCACTGTGTTTCCATGTCCTATATACTTTCTGTACGTAGCTCTCAAGCTGTCATGGTTTGTAGTGTTCAGATGTAGACTGACTGAAAGTCTGGCTTATATACCCACTCTTATATCTCCCGACTCCATAAATGGATGACCCCATATCTGGAATGACCTAATATCTGGATGACCCCATAAATATGACCCCATATCTTGAATGACCCCATATCTGGAATGACCCCATACATATATATATGCTGCTTTCGGCATTGTCTATTTCCTTGAATGTCTGTATGATGGCAAATATATTCGAATGAGCGTGTTTCACCTTCTTTAGTTTCCCGTGCCAGGCTTCTAGGTTGTTTGTTGTTCGTGGTCCATCTGTTTGGAAGTGATTCCACAACCTTCCACCCACTGCTCTGTAACAGTCTGTGAAAGGTGTTGTGTTCTGTGGTACTTCAGCGTCTTCTAGATCTTCTAGTGTCTGTAACCATACGTCTTCTATGCAGTCCATGGGTACCAGTGGTAGAACAGCTGCACGGCGGATAAAGGGTCCTAACATCTTCTTTGTCCCGGTATAGAGTTTGCAGTCCAGTTGTCTGTGCTTTTTTCCATACACACTGGGTGAAATGAAAAAAAAACAGCCTTCCTGGGAATGTCTGGCGAATGGCGTTGTGTACTGCTACTTCAAAGTCGGCGAATGCATGGGTTGGGGCGAAAGGCAGGTACAGTTGAGTCATGTGTTCCTCGAGTGTAGATTCTTTGACTCTTTCCTGGTAGTAGCGCAAATACGACTGGCGTCATCCTTCCATCAATAACCACATGGATGCTGTAGATCTGATGAAACAAGCTCGGGCACGTGTAAAATGTTCCATCACAGTAGAATGTGTCGGCAGTTGAGAGATATCCTAGGTTCTCTGCAGTGGCGAAGACTATAATTCGGTTCTGCTGGTCTCCGTCGTCAAAAAGAAGAAATCTGTCTCCGGTTGATGTTTCTGTCCACTTCCCTTCCAGTCTGATGTCAGAAACAGTCTTTGGTAGCGCTGGGGTTTCCTTTCGGCGGGCTCTGTAGAGTGTCGACTTGGCTGTATTGAAGGTAGGCAGTCGCTGTACCACCGCTTTGCAGTCTTCATCCCATTCTTCATCTCGGAGCTTGCGGAGTTCTTCGTATATTGCTGGTATGGGTCTGACTTCTTCAAGACATCTCTTGGTGATGCTGTGTCTGATCTGCTGTGCTACAACTTCTGCATGATCTGCTGGATGGTTGTGTTCCTGTCTTCCAAAAGCAACTGGTATGTTGTTAAGGGTAGAGAGGGATCCTCGACAATCGGCAACAGTACACCTCCAAAAAGATTTTTCACCATTTCTGTGTAGGATTCTGTAGATGAAACCATTATAGGCTAAATGCTGGCCCCCTTTCTTGTTAATTACGAACTTCAAATTCAGCTGTGCGGTTGCCATGTTACTTGATATGAATGTAAAGTATGATGCAGTCGCTGTATTTATAGAGTGCAGTTGACTTGGAGTGTTCAGTGTGACAAGTATTCAGGTTATCAGCTTGGACTTCTCATCATCAGTTATAATCTGTGCTACAGTAGTTAAAACAACTAAATATAACAATAGATGGTGTGAAAGTATGAATATAAAGTATGATGCAGTCGCTGTATTTATACAGAGTGCATTTGGCTTGTAGTGTTCAGTGTGATAAGTAATAATGTTTTTTTTCTATTGTTAAACAATATAATTTTCAAATAATTCTTTTTTTATTGAACAATATAAATTTCAAATTCTTTTTTCTCCTTAAATTTAGATAATATAGCATTCAAAAAAATCTTTTTTCCTAACATTTCAATTTAATTCTCAATTCAAAATCTGTGAAAATATCCCCATTTTATACAAAACAAAGTTCGATGTCAATAGCTTGGTTTATTACTGAACGAAATCTACATTATATACTATGGCAAATTTTAGGGGCTACTCTGTATTGTCCTATTATACGCTAACATCAAAATGAGCCTGTTAGTAATGCACTCTCTGAAGGCCCATGCTAGTTGATAAAACCTGAGGATAGCCTTGCAGGTGAACTGTGAAAGAAGTTATAAACTAGTTTATAACTCAAATAACTGAAAATCAGCCCAAAGTATGAATTGGGGGTAAAAATTCAACTCGCCTTGAATTGATCAGGCCAAATCGATTGAAAGCAAGATGATAATCATCATGGTTGAAAGAGAGCCCTAATGTAACGTGTGAAGCAATTTGACGTCCAGCGGCCTAGAGTTTGAATCATGTGATCTTCAACTGCTGCTGCTGAAGTAGCTGCCCCTATGCGAAAGGAATGGCCATTATACCTAGAACTATAAATACCTATGCGATTAAGAATATGCCTGAGGTACGATAAAAAACGATCAAGTGTAAGGACCCCATTGTTATCCACAAACAAGGGAGAGGAAGGGGACGCCCCCTGGGTGCGTCGCAAATGTAAAAAACGTTGCATACTAGTGACAGGACAGATATGTAATAATTTATTTTTAAAAATAGAAATCTGAACACCATGACGAAAAGGGTCTGTTTTTGACACTTTTAAACACAATGAATACAATGATAAATCTGATGCCAAAACAATATCTTCAATGCAGATAACATCGTGAACATCACATTGAGATCGTACAGTAAATTCTCCACATCGTAGAAAACCAAAAAATGCCATTTGACATGCACACAAAAGTAACAGATCTACATCATCCGAGAACACCCCAGATGTCAACAAACAACATATGCGGTTCAAGATGTCATATGTAATAGGCAATCGTTTATTTTGTATGCTGCCTCCCTGATTTTGTTTCATACCGCGAAGAATACATGCAAGTCTGCCAGTATTTAAAAAAGGATTGGCCTGGCCAGCCCTAAGGTAATGAAATCTTATTCCTGCCAAATAAATTTTAATAGTCAAAAATTTTAGGGCCAAGCTATGGTGGCAATGTGAGACAAATAAACAAGTCCTCAGACAAGGGTGGAAGATGTCCTGCTGTTGATAGAACGCCACACATGGTGAGGAATCGAAGGAGGAGCTGAATAGCCGCATTATATGTAGATGCTGTCCGCGGACTAATCGACAAGTCCCAAAGTCGGTTGACTTCAACCAACTGGTCATCAGAAGGCTGGACTGTGGAGGGCACGGAGTAGGGGCCCAGTCTGCATGTGGAGCTAATCGGCGAAACTTTTCCATCTGGAAACGAGAGAGAGCGTCTGCTATATTATTGTCAATTCCAGGAATATGTTGGGCATGCACTGTAAAATTGTTCATCGCCGAACAAAAAGTCAATCTCCTCATTAAGTTCATAATCAGCTGAACTTTAGAACGTCCTTTATTAAGGATCTCCACAGTGGACATGTTGTCACAGTGAAATAAAATTCTCTTGCGAGACCATTCTTCACCCCATAACACACAAGCTACCACAATGGGATACAATTCTAAAAAGGCCATAGATAGCTTATCCTTGCCCCCTACTAATTCAGGAGGAAATTTTCCTTGAAACCATTTATTTCCAAAAATATGAAGTTTATTAAATCAGCACAGCTAATGCAGAACAGAAGAATAAAGTGGAAAGTTCACCAGATCACAGCATCGAAAAACGTGTCGTTGTGACACAGCTCGCTGAACCGCATGGTTCACTGTCACGATTACGATAACCACAATCAACAGTCAAACATAGCGATACAAGGTTATCGGCAAAAGTCAAACAATAACATCATTATACCTGGTTCCTTGGAATGTTCCTGCACTGTATCCAGACGGTCATTTCCCAGCCTTCCTTGGAAATAGAATAAAACACATCCATATACCGAGACATGTGCGTCGTCAACCCTGTAGAGCGACCTTCACCTTCGATGTATAGGGTTCTTCTAATCTCTGTGCTGAGACCGGTCACGCAAATGCGGAATGTGGGAATTTGCAAGGAGAAGTTACATCCCTTGGCTCTAGCAGAGACATCACATGGGCGCCAATGTAAAATAGTGTGTAGAAGAAGGACGCAGATCGACGCTTCATATTTTTATTCCATTTAATTAAAAAAAAACCTACAAAGACAATACACAAAGAATTAAGCAGATATCACAGATATTACTAATCCTTACATGATGTACATGAAGTGCTCAGTGAATACATATTTCATGTTATCACGCTAAAACTATTAAAAAAAACCAAGAATAATAATCTGTCTTTACAATGAATACTTTTATCATCATAAATATTTATCTTAGAATAGAAAATGCTTATACATTGTTACTATAATATATATATATCATATTCATAATTGACTACAATCAGTAAAATACACATGTACCTACTCCGACTATGGGTCGGGGGTTTCACAGAAGAACTTCTGTACAAAGACTTCTTAATTTACGTACATGGATTATCTGTAAAAGATACATACCAACACATACAGATCATGTATGAACAAGATTTGCAGACAATATGAACGTTTTGGTCAATACTAATATGATTCTAATAACTTTATAATCTTTACCAATAATTTCAATCCTTATCGCTAATTCCAATTAAGACATACTTTTTCCAAAATTCACAATAATAAATAATAATTCAAAATAACCAAATAACTAAATGTTGTACATACCATATATATGATCTTCAGGAAGACTTCACAGAATAGTAAAAATTAGGAAGAACCGGACTGTGTGTAAGACGTCTGCGCAGTTCCTCTACAAATGTCTCTCTAAAACTGCGCCAAAAGCTAACAAAGACACTGACCACTATAGCAAAACGAGGTAACACCTATATATAGAACCATAGAATAAGTAAACAGGTTAGACAAGTGACAGGTACGAACATACACGTATACAGGTACACAGCCTAGCGACCATACGCAGCGCACATACACACGCAAACAGCACAATAAACGCGGCGTAACATTAAATTTAATTTAAAAGCAAGACAAATTATAAAACATTATTTGCACTTTGTTACACACAGGTGACCCCAAGCAATATAGGGTAAAATTCTAAAATAGAGATATGCAAATTTTTGCATGTTTGTGGGAACACCTCATATAACCAACTATGTTTGAAATTGCTCCATAGCCACTCGTAGAGGAGGCATTTGTATATAACTGTAATGTGTAGTTGGACAAAAACTTTTCCTCTATGAAAATTGTACGACCATTGTATGTTTCGAGAAAGTGTAGCCAAACTTTCAGATCTGCCTTTGCTTCTAGTGTTGATCTAATGTGATGATGCGCTTGAAGAACACCTATAGTTAAATTGATCAGACGCCTGAGAAAAGGTCGACCCGGCATAATGACAGAGCAAGCAAATTTAAGAAGACCTACCAATGACTAGATCTTTGAGCGTACACTTAGACTTTCCTAATAGAGTATGGATAGCCGTTGCAGCTTTCTCTACTTTATCTGTTGGCAATGAAGCCGTAGATGTAACACTATACAGCATTATACCTACAAATCCCAATATGAATAGGAACTCCCGCTGAGCTACACACCAAAATTAATTGTTGTAAAGCAGCCGTAGCCTCTTCCTGTGTTTCAGCCGCAAACACAAAATCATCTAAAATGTGGATGACATTTCTACAACCTAACTTAGTGACCGCTATCCATTCTAAAGCGATACTAAAAGCCTAAAAAAATCTGCAAGACATGGAGCAACCCATTGGTAAACAGGTATCATAATAATACTGGTTAGCGAAGGAAAATCCCAGTAAATTGTGGTCAAGGGGATGTACTGGTATAATTCGAAATGCAGACTTGATGTCTGTTTTTGCCATAAAGCAACCTGTCCCACATTGTTTCACTTTTGATATAGCATCTTCAATGCCTGCATAATGTACCTCAGAAGCCTCGGGAGGAGTATCACTGTTAACGGAAGAACCATGGCGAGAGTAAGATAGATGATGAATAAGACGAAAATCTCCTGGGATTTCTTTGGTACCAAGCGAAGGGGAGATAATTTGAAATATGTTAGAGGTGGAGTGGGAAATGGACACAATACACGACCCAGTTTAACCTCCTTATCAATTTTACTCTGAAAAACACAAGGGTTTGACAGAGCCGACTGTAAATTAGGGCTGCTCTGAGGACCCTGTGACCCTTGAAACTCTAACCGGAAACCTGTAGTAAAACCCTGAATAAGGTAATAAAGGAACTTGGGGTTATAACCTTCTAGGTAGTCTTTGAGTTTGTCTACATTAATTGGGTTTGTGACAGAAGAGGTGGCATTATGATAGAGCCTGATCTAAGGAAGATTGGGGGTGTTTTAATCCACACTTTCCACAAATGTGCGAGTACTTGCACCCTCAGCAGTGGTTGCCTTTGTTATAGCGAAAGCAGGTACCGGCATGGGAACGAAAATTATTGGTTGTAGCCGATTGAAATGACATAGCATTACCAGAATTTCTGTGATGAAAAGAAGGGGTCCTTAATCTGGATGAAGTCATGGCTGTGCAGTATAACTCGAGCTCTAAAGAACCCCAAGCCATGTCCATGGCTTATTGTTTAAGGCGGCGGAAACTAGTATCATAGCTGTACCAGTCTCCTCCTGCCTTCGCAATATTTCGGACAACATGCTGATATGTAGCAAGACCCTCAGTGCATTCAGGGTATTTCTGTCGATAGACAGATGAAAAAATGCTAAATGCATCAGTCCATCTTGCAATTGTCAGAAATTTCTTATGATGTGCCCGAGTCAAGCCAACACTGCCACTGTGATCTAATTGTAAAGTATATTTCAAATTAGTTTGGTCATGGTCATCCAAGATTTGTGACAAATCAACAAACTCACCATCCCATATATTTTGTTTTAATTCAGGAGACACCTTCTGGTGAAGGGGCCTACAAGACACTTGTGGTGGCTTGGCTGCAGGCAAGTCATTTACATCAAAATTTGCAACTAAAATTACTAAAAGTATTGGCACCTGTCTCAAGAGGATGTGCTGACAACACTAGCCTCCCGCGCTTCAGAAGTTGCACTGACCGCAGCAGCAGCTGGGAGAGTTACCAAATCAGGCCTTTGTGCAGGAGTTTTATGTATTTCCTTCATGACTGCAGCTGTCACAGTCTTGGTGATAAGGCCCAAAGTGTCTGGTGCTAGACCCAGGTTATCTGTGGATCCAGGAACCAAGCTGGAGGGAGTGGGCTGAGTCTGCGGCTGAAGTGTGGCAGTGTTGTCCAAGGACGCCTCAGCTGCCTTATGCTTTCTGCCTTTATTTCTGGTTGGCTTTGGTCCCATTGCTGATAGCTAAATAGTAAAGAAATTAAAGATATGAATAAAGTGTCCAAAAATTACACCATGGAACCAACAGAATTGAATGTTATAAGATATTGATATAAGTTGATGCATGTAAGGTGTTCAGTAAATTCCTAGGAATGTGAAAACAATGATATAGAGCATGTGATATGAAAGAAAATGGTGGAGGGCAGGGGATCGAATCATCTTAAGTCATATGAAAGCTCAAAGTGGTATAAATAAATCAGGGCTAACCAAATACTCAACACGGAGTTGGGTATAGGAATGTGTCCCTCAAAACCAGTTAACACTGGGCTGTTCAATGTCATGATGTCAAATGAATGATTACAACCTTTGTGCCCCTACAAGGTACCAAGTACCTGTAGTGCAGGTAAAATAATCATATAAAATCATCAGGGCTCAAAAATTACCCAAACCTGGGTAATAACATCCCTCAAAACCAGTTAACACTGGGCTGTTCATACATATATCTGATGTCAAATGTATACAGCAAATGAAAATTACATAAAACATGTACATAGAGATATGACATACACTAGTACTGAGCTCGGTGTACAAATTTTGTGCCAAATCAAACCAAAATAACCTCAAGTATCAGCCACAAGCCAACTGAAATTTAAGTATTAAGTATTATACCAATACCATATCAAAGAGAGCTACACTAGTAGTAAAGTACATTCAAACACAGATGTGAAGCTGTATATGAAGATATTTAGTGGAAATGGGTGTCACGTGATGCCAAAGGTAATTTTTTTAAGGCGATGCCCTGGCATTAATTGTGCGAAAGGAAATATGGTAGCAAGGCTGAGACAAAAATGATTCACAATGTAGGCTTCAGCTGCATATAATGATGAACTCTACTAGCATGTGATATATAAATACAATATAACTTAACCAAGAAGGTTAACATCTTAATATCAGTGTTATAAAAACATTTGAACTCGAATAAGAATAAGAAAGCAGATATTTGGTATACCTACCATGTCTATATGCCATACATTTGGAACATGTGTAGACCCATTGAGTATAAGTAAGACGTGGATTCTTTTCAATCTTCTTTTATTCGACACAAGTAAAGTCTGTCATGGTTTGTGAGAGATGGTGTTCCTTCGTCCAGCGCCCCCTGGCCTTCTCTACCTAACACCAATATCTGTCGTCTATTTATCCCTACTGCCGAAATGACCGTTGATCCAACCCCACTTAATTTAAGTATCTGAATCATGAATTCTCGCTGATGTTGGCTAATTATTGCTGACCAACATAATTCGTAAATCAATACATACTAACATTACATAGGGATAGGTACATAGATAATACATAGATAGACATAGATACACGTGATGAAATCTTCCTGGTCAGTTTGTAAGTTAATCCTACTTCACCTACTTAGAGCTTAAATGTCTTGTCACTACAGAATAAATCGTATTAACTAAAGATACACATTAGGCCTACATGTTTCACCAAGGATCCCCGTATCTCAGAATCCATAGGATACGAACCGAAATGTTTGAGACTTAAGACGGATGCTGTGCCAACTATTTTTGATTTTTCTTCAACCCCGAAAACACCTCGTCCTGTTAATACGACGCAAGTAGCCGATTCGCCTTTCCTTTGGGAAACTCCAAACAGAAAACGGTCTATGAGTCAAGTTATACAGAAAAGACGCAGATTGGAGGTAGATACATCAATTAATTCAATAGCCTTCTTAATTTTCACAAATTATATCTCATCATCAGTCCTTTTCCAGGTAACTGTGGGTAGCTTTGTAATAGCTTTTCCTTTTAGACTCGGATTTGATTTATTTCTAAGACAAACCATCATTCGTATACATCAGACTTCACATGTAATTACATTTGATTTGTAACAAATCCCTGTGCTTCAACGCCTGCGGCCTAATCCATAAAACTTGTGAAAATATAATTACTGTAGTGTAATGTATATTTATGAAATATCTACATAAACAGTAAATCATGGCCCAATTTTCACCAAAACTTGAAATATTAATCCTCATTGAAAACTTACATAAGTTCATTAAGGAAAATCTTAATTATAAGGAAGCTATGTCTTCCTTCGGGAGTTCAGATTTCCATGATTAGTAAAGGAGGAATAGGATTCATGAAACTAGGCCAAGCTCTAACAATGTACAGTACATGTATATGGTTATTCTATACTGTCCTGAAAATAAGTTCATTTTATTTTAGGTTTTATCCGAGATAACAGAACTACATCAAGGAAATGAAGCTGAAAATGTGGAAAACCTGCATATGGATGTTTGTACCAATTTGTATAGATCGGACCAATGCCATATTGAGACTCAGACCGATTCAAGCACAACTGCTGATAAATGTGTTGGGTCAGATGAACCAATGAATAATTATTCCGTGGGTTGTCAGACTTCTTACAATGTAGTTGTAAGTATAACCATTACTATATATTACCAGCTAGAGCATCCTTCATCAAATTATATTTTATGCATTAAAGCATAATATAAATTCCTCAGGCCTATTCACTTCAGAAAAAAAAACAATATTATATTGAGACTTTGTTTCATGGACATTGCATTTTATAAATTTAATCAGTAGTATAATCAGTACTGGAACTATATGGTCATACACATTAATGTAATTAATTATTAGATTAAATTTACTATAGTGAGAATGAGTGTAAAATTCAGTCATAACATTTTCATATGTGTGGTATAAATAATACCATTAAGAAGTTTTGCCGTGATGATACATCTTAACTCTCATCTACAAAACAACACATTATCTAAATATATATATATATATGTTGTAGCGACGGAGACATGTTGGCCTTCAGGTAACATCAAACTTGAAACCAAGAACTACATCCTGTGCAGTACAGGCAACATGCAGAATGGAAACCTCATCGACACAATGCAACCGTTACAGAAAAAAGTCTGATGAGTCATCAGCAAAATGTGTAGATAGGATAGATGATGATGATGAAGAGGATGATTCTATACTACATGATCCAGACTGGGTACCGATGTATGAGAATGTTGAAGATGAGGATATACCTACTGAGGGAGGAACTGGTCTGGATGATGAGGAAACAGAACCTGACAAAGCTCGGAAATATGTCGTGTTTGAAAAATGTTTGTTGGAGTTGTTAGACTTTTGTCAGGGTTGCCATTGTACAAGTTTACATCATGAAAGAACAATGATTGGCACATGTGTATGTATAACTTCCAAATGTATGTGTGGCTTTGTGCGCCGTTGGACCAGCCAACCTTTTTCCAAGTCAATGCCTTGGGGGAACATTATAACTGCTGGTGCAATATTTTTCAGTGGCAGTAGTCCTGTTAAAACTTTGAACTTTATGTGACATGCCGGTATTTTGGGACTTAGTCTCACATCATATAATATTCTACAGAGAACATATATTGTGCCCTCCACATTGTCATGCTGGCAGTTTCATCAGTCTGTTTATCTCACAGACATCAAAATCAGTGGTCATGCTCTAAAACTTGGAGGAGATGCCAGATGTTCATCACCAGGCCATACAGCAAAATATGGAAGCTATACAGTGATGGATGTACAGACTTCAAGGGTTGTAGATATACAGCTAGTCCAGGTAATAAGATTGAAAGCATAGAAGTAAATTATAATTCCTGATCAGTAAGCTTTTATTAAAACAGGTTTTTCAAAAACTGAAATCAATGTCTATGATTGAATAAAACAAAATGCAAAATACACACAGAATTTATCAAAATGCAGTGAGATGAGATAGTATCAATAACTAGTGTAATCTGCTAGGCCAAATGCATATATATGTATATATATGCAAGTTTTAATAATATAATTTATAAATGTAAGTAATGATTTGGATTCAGTGACAGTGACTAAACTCATGCATTAAAGTGGTTTCTACATAAACCGACTAGATTCCTAAGACAAACGTACATTCCATATCATAGTAATTGCCCACCATATTATATACATATTTGTATCATTTATTTCAGTCTAATGAAGTGAAGAATTCATATAATATGGAGTTGGAAGGTCTGAAACGCTGTTTGAAGTTTCTTCAAGAAGAAGGTGTGGATGTTTCGGATCTGGTGACAGACAGACACAGTCAAGTGAAGAAGTTTATGAAGACAGAACGACCTGATATCAACCACTGGTTCGATGTATGGCATGTAGCAAAGGGTAAGTTGAATAATATTTTATATTGATGTTACATTTATTATAACACACACACACACACACACCGGGAATAAAGTTAGGGGGGTATATTGAAATCACTCTGTCTGACTGTCCATGCCATCTGGCCGGAATATTGTTTAAAGTAGATCTAGACAACCGATCAACCAATTTTTTCTGAAACCTTGCATAATCTATCCTTATGATATGAAGTTGTGCAAGTTCGTTTTTCTAAAAAAATCGTTAACATTTTGTTCAAGATCAATATACACAGGTTTTGTGAAATAACATCTTACCTTGACAACTCCTCTTAGACCAGTGATCAGATATCAATGAAACTTAACAGTAATGCTAGCAATAGTTTGTAGATGTGCATGCACCTTCCTTTTCTTGAAATTTTGGTTACTTTTTGGTTTAATTTTTTGTCGAAATTCACATGGGATGACGGTGCAGGGGTATTAGTTATCCTTTGGATGAAAGTTAGTTACTGAAGCATATCTACACATCATTTGTTTGCAACAAATTAACAATGGAAAAATACCATATAAAATTATATGGTCCACCTGCTCAATTAGTCAATAGAGTGGTTTTCTTCGGGTACTCTATTAATAAAACCTTCCACATGTTAAAAGATTAAGTTGAAATAATTTGTTTCATATAATTATTGTGAAATTAATGAAGTTTAAATTTACGCTTTATGTACATGTGTAACAATAAATAAAACAAGTAATTTTATTTCCAGGAGTATACAAGAAGTTAGAAGCTCTAGGAAAAACCAAGAAGTATGCTCTAGTTGGACAGTGGGCTCGTTCCATCAGCAATCATGTATATTGGTGTGCTGCCAGTAGTCATGGAGATGGGGAATTAGTCCGCCAAAAGTGGAAAAGCATCACAAACCACATCGCTGATGTCCATGATGGCCACGGAGACAGATTTCCAAACTGCCTACATGATGACATTGAAAGGAATTGGTTCAAGCCAGGTATGAATTAAGTTGATCTTTGTTTACAGGGGTGTAAGTTGAGCAAAAACACTTTAAGATGAAGAGTATCTGATTTTTTTTCTTTTATTTTTTAGGCCCCCCCCCCTTTCAAAGCAGAGGGGGTATATTACTTTGCACTTGCCAGTCTGTCAATCTGTCTGTAGGTAGACCACCTTTGTCTGATCAATATCTAATATATAATTCCTTGATTGTTATGATATTTCACATGTAGCATGGTTATGGGAAGTAGATGACCCCTATTGATTTTCATGTAAAAAGGTCAAATGCCATTGGGTGCAATCCAACCTATAAAATTAGTGTTATGGATGGGTGTTTGGTTTATACATGTTATGCAAACATATCTTGTTTTCTTCAATTTTGTTTGTCCAGGCAAAATCATCAGTTCTATTTAGCTTAGATTAATTTGTAGAAAAAAATATTAAATGATGTGTTTTTCAGGTAGCAAGGCTTTACAAGAAGTGGAAAAGATTGTTTGCAGTAAACTACTGTTGCAAGACGTTGGTAAACTGTCACCAGCAGAACAAACGTCCAGTCTTGAGTCTTTCCACAATATTGTGAACTTTTTTGCACCGAAGTCAACCCACTACTTTTACAACCAGATGAAAGCAAGGTAAGCATGCACAGGATAAAATGGCATTATCAACAAAAAAAAAAAACTCACGTCAAGTACAATCTATGTATGCATGGTTATGTGGCCCTTTATATCGACCACCTCACTTATACTGTCCCCTCTCCGTCAGTTTATGAATCACCTGATGAAAAAGTTTGATAAGCTAATGTGTCCACTAAAAACTGGTCCCTTATGATATTTGCATGAAACAGCAGCCAAGCTGGCCTGGCATGCATTAATGTCAATACCATATGACTTTACTTTTAGAATAGATGAATCTGCCGGGTATTTTATATAAAGATAACCTTTACTTATATACATGTAAATAATTATATGTTGTTAACTTTTGTTTGGTTTTTGTTGACAAAATATTCTGATTCATGTAATTAAGTTTTGAAAAAAATTATTTTACTATTAAAGCATCAATGATTTATCATTGATGCTTTTATAGTAAAATTTTTTAGTAAACTGTGGCATCATCCTTCTATCTTGTTTGTCACACAGGTGATCCAACTAGAATAACTAGCAGCCAACATTGGTGCTTGATAAGAGGTTTAACTGTATTGACTAATACCATATATAGCTGATGAATCAACATGATCTAAGACTTTCATTTTTCCTCACAGACTGTGCCTTGCAGCCCTACACTTTAATGCCAACTCATCACGACCTCAGGCAGTTGGAAACTTTGTCCTTTCCAAAAAGCAGAAAAGGAGATGCAGTGGCGAAAGAAATTTTTTTATCATTCACAAACAACAATATAAATCTGTTAAGAACAGCATTTCGGAAGTTGTTATTGACATTTTTGTTACTTTATTATGATACAAGAGATTCCACTAATATCATTCCAGTTAATATCACATTTCCATTTAATTTCACATTGTTCTCTGACAAATATGTAATAAGAAATTTAAGAAGTTGAATTTATATTCCCTGTCTTTACAGACAACATTGAAGAGCTCATGGAAGAAGTTGTCATGGGAAGACAAATGTTTAGCAGTTATGGGCAGGCACAGCGTGCATTAGCTCAGGAAATGGAACGCCCACCACCTATCTCTATATACATGGAAAACTTGACAGGGAAAATGTGATTTCAAGTCAGTGTAGAAGATTCAATTCATATATCAGAGTCGAGGGTAGCGGAATCCTGTGAAACTTTCGGATGGAAATGCCCTACGAATTGCAGCTACAGCACAAGCAGGAATGACTTTCCTGTTTTTCTTGCCAAGGCGTTTCCATGTCCATCGTATAAATCGTCTGTATGCAACAAGTCGATACATCCTGTAATTGAGCAATATAAATTGTGGTTAATCAGTGTGACTTTGTAGACTGCATTCTCAAATATAATGACACAGACAAAATTCATTTATCTTATGATTGAAAACATGAAATTTGCATAAAAGGACAGTTGTCTATATACAATTTATTTATTCTTTTCAACTCTTTTAGTGAATACCACCAAAATAATGCAATGAGTCCCAAAATTTGCATGAGTACAGAACTTGCATGTAGATTTATCACTGAAAGAATATGACATAAGACTATATTATAGAAACTATATCACCATTTGTATGTTTTATAGATAAAATATATCAGTTTTTAATAGATCTATTAAGTGAGACAATATTACAACTACGTAGTTGGAAAGTTGATGTAAATACAAACCTATGTATGTTTTGTGACTGTCCTTCATCCCCATGTTCATCGGCATATTCATAAAACGATGTCTCTAAAACATGGATATTCAGGCAGTTTGCAATGAATCCCTCATGATGAGTAATACATTCTATGTCTTCCAATTTCTCCTGTAGAATATTCATGTCTCTGCAACATTGTCGCTCTTCTTCTGTGGGCATGGGTGTACACAAATTACATGAACATCTATTGAAAAAATATATATAATTGTGCATGACATGGCATAGATTGATTTTACAGTATTTTTTATATTTATTTCTACTATATTTGCTTATTTATGCGCTTCAAAATAAATGCACTATTAGAGAAAATGTCTGTTTCAAATTTCAGGTTGTCACATTTGCTTATGACAACTAAAGATAATGTGCGTATGTGTGGGGGGAGGGGGTGGGGGTGGGTGTTTGAATGGTATAAATTTTAAACAGCTTGTGTCCATGTTTTTTATTCTTAACTTATTTTGATAGAATGTGTAATTTATGCATGAAACTAGTCAAATTAAAAATAATACACACAGACATCATGGAAATAATTGCGAGAAAATATCAATTACGTTATTTCTAATTTTCTCTGTACTTTGTAACATTGATTAATAGTGTTGTGCTGATTATTAATTTTACATTGGTAATCAACAGATAAAATATCTGATTTAATCAATCGCTTGTAAAATCCCACAGTCGATTGTTGGATTGAAGTTGTTGATTCACAAGTGTTTGTCATTATTCAACCATCCAAACTCAGACATTGTTTTCCGAGTACAAACCAAGTATTAATGGATTGATAACTAAACTGAATTGTGTCATTAAAGTCAGCACCATGTATTGAATCATTTCTCATGGCAAAATTCTTTAAAACAATTTATCAATCGGAATAGTTCATCCAATAGACAGTTGTGAATTGCCCAGTTGATTACCAACACTATTGATTACTGAATTAATGAGGTGTCATATCTTATGGCTATTATGCTGTGGAACATTTGTGTAAGAGTGGTTTGTATGTGTAACTAAATAATGCAAATGGAATGCATGAATTATGTGTAATAATATAGAATGTAAATATGGAAGATGAATACATTTCGTGATGAACAATTTTAACAATATATAATAATATTTATAGAATGTGATAAACAGTTTTAACAAGACAGTGAAAAGTGAGACTTTCACGAAGTTTCAGTAATATTCAAATGTTTTTATTCACGATAATTTAAGTTCAAAACTTGTTGATATTGGAAATAAACATTTCATGTCTACAAATAAACTGCTTGTACTATACTCAGTACATCAACTGAAGAGGCATTGTGGTTTTGTTTTTAATTTTATATTGCAAGTAAATCAGATTCAAGTTGGATCAGGTCTGTTGGTGTAAAACATTTCCATTTGAAAATGCATGACCGAAATGTCGAAAAACGATTCATATGATCTTTGATCCAGCCAGTAATCGTGACTGACCAGTAGGCCCTAGTCGTGATTGTGTGCACAAAACGGGACATCTTTGTTTAAAATAAGCAATAAAAATCAATGTTTTATGCCTTATTTTACTATCTTGATTTCTGTGTGTAAAATAGGTATTTCATTCACGACTACTGGTCGGGTCCCAAGGGTAGACCTAGGCCTGTAGGCCTACGAGTTTAAAGACGGATCACCGTGATGGATAAAACATATCTTCAAATAAGAAAATGTGATGACACAGTTTATCGACATTGAAGCATATATATCTTCAAATCTAAATTTGATAACTTAAATCGGTTGTGACCTGTATTCAGGAAAATTACAACAAAAACTAACCATTCCGTACTGCCATCATGATCAGGACTAGCATTTTCAAGGCTAGAGTCACTACTGTCGTCGCTATGATCTGACGAATCCGAGTCATCTTGATCGTTGTCTTGTTTCCGTTGTGGTTCGTACATATATGGCTCGATGTTTAAACAAAATGACACTTCTGGAATATCCTCAAAATCACTCAAATCAGGCGAATCCATACCGTTCGTCTATACAACAACTACAATGGCGGAACTGGCTTGGTCTTCTATGACGTCACCGGTTTTCCGGTTTCAGGAACGATAACTCATGCAAAATTTCCCGTAACCTCGACACACTTTGGTACTATTTTTTATTAATTTCTCGTATTTTACATAATTTAAAAATAAATATATATGCTGATATTTTTTTTTAATACTTGAAGAATGCAAAACGGCAGGAACAGTACTATTTCAATTTTCTATGTTTGTCACCTTTAACTCCATGATGTCGTATTAGAGCGCGGTACACCATCGAATCGTTTCTGGTACTCCCATTCGCGTACCAGAATATTTTCCGGCCAGAATGTTGGATCTGTAGCTTTCCCGAAGTCACATTCACGAACATTAAGTCTGGCTGTATATGTGGGCTCATCACCTCCCCAGTATTTAATTATTTTCATGTAGGTCACCTTGACACCTCTTTCAGCGGCAAAGCTAACTATGGAGCTGATCACCTCCTCCTCTTCAGCATTGGCTGTGATTCTAGACATAACGAGTTGCCTGTTGCGCTGTTTGCGTTTTACGCCACGAAACTGATATGAGGACGTCCGTGAGTCATCACTGTTCTCGCGCTCGCCGAGTTGCTGTTTAGTATTGTAACCGTGGAAAGTTACGTTCCGTCCTCGTTGATTTGTACCAGGTTTCACGTCGTCACCTACTGTGACAGAGAGCACGCTAGAATCGCTAGCACCTTGCGCAATCTCTGCGTAGCTAGCGTGATGCGATGTAACAGACTGGAGAACAGCAGGTCCTTGTGACATAATATTTGATGATTTCTCATTCAGTACTTGCGGTACTTTGATTCTAGATTCAGACTGATCTGGGCATTGTAGCGTATTTTGTTTCGTCAAATCCATGGACAACCCCTTGTGTTCTATTTGTACTCGCAAATCCTGTATGATATTTTCTAATGATTTTATTTCTTTGTCTTTTCGCTCATTTATAGCGCGGACATCATGTATTTCAGATTTCAGATCCCGAATATCTTCACGAAGATCCTTAGTGATATATTCTATCCCCGAAATCATTTCATTTCTCATGTTGACAATTAATATAAACAAATCAGCAACTGTTTGGTCGTTAAACTTGTTGTTACTATCAGAAATGGGCCCATGAGTAGTATGTGGCTGACCAGTACCGTTGTCTTCACGCACGATTGATTCCGTTCTATACACTTGTTTTGGTGAAGTGTCACAGGATAGTACTGATACGTCGGGATTTTCACACTGCGAGTTGTTTTCCACATCGAGTTTGTCTTTCGTTTTCGTCACCATATATTTAATGTCATTGCTTCCATTGCCACCGTCGATATAGTGGTATAATGAAAATATATCATCCAGGTATTTCTCAATCGCAGACGTATGTCCACCGTTAGTACGCTTAATAAGTGACCCACGGGGCGTATCCGAACTTGTCTCTATTACCAGATCATAGAGTGATTGCCGGACGTTCGCTAGTTCATCAACACTGCTTTTGTAAATCGATCACAATCTTTTCTTGAATTTGACTTTGTCACACGATCCGACAGTTTCTCTTATATGATTGAACATACATATACACATATGGTTATATACACTCGCAAAGGCATCCATGTTGCTCACTGTGAATTCGACCAAATCTTCTTTGATAATATGATTCACAAGGTGAAAACTTACTTTGAACAAAACTTGTTAAGTGCTTTGATCTCTGAAATACAAGATGACACACTGTAAAGCTCAACCAGGAAAATGAACTCTATATATAGATTGTCTAATGATCTTTTTGACAAACAAGTAATGCTGTAAAAACTTTATGAAAAATGTTACTGATAGTCATTTGGGAACCAGAGATTGACACATCCTGGTAATTAAATATACAAATCAGTGAAAGGGACATTCCTGCATTCGGACATCAAAAAACATGAAAGCTTTAGATTAACTTGTGAGTGAAATTGCTGTAATAATGTAAAGATAATAACTTTTACAACTGTGGAAAAATACTAATTTTCCTTTAAGTTTCATTTTTACAACCTAAATCATTTCAAACAAAGGAGTGCCTCTTTAACATTTTCCTGACATAACTAAGGACTGCTTTTGTTTTACAGTAATTATCAGCAAGTTAACTGCACATAATGATCACACATGACCACTACTTTACAAGTTGGTTGTCCAAACTACACAGTGCTGCACTAACTAAAATAACATCATCAATTACATTTTTCAGTTTCAGACTTAAGACCCCTTGAAGTAGACTGAAGTTTTTTAAACGTCCTATTGCCCTCTCAACGTGAATTCTTGCATGAGCAATCCTCCTAGTTTTTGTTGTTGCTTTACTGCAGAGTTGTCTTCCCATGGCAAATGGTGGCATATTTAGAGTAGCACCTCTTAAGGCAAGCTCTCCTAGGATAAGGAAACCCCGATCAGCCATAATGTCATCACCATATTCTATCTTTTCCAGAAAGCCACTTTGCAGAACTATGTTTTTATCTGATATGCTACCTGTAAAAGCCCCAGATACAAAACTGAATGATCCTGTGGGGGTTATTCCCATTAACACTTTTAAGGTATTGTGATGTTTGTATGCGGACCTGGTTATCTGTTGAGAGGAAGGCATACTGGGTTTCTGTATGAAAAACTCTGTGCAATCTATAACGCACCTTATGTGAGTAAACCACTTGAAACACTTTGGCAACTTCCTTCCACACTGTTCCCTAGATGGCCAACACACTAAAAACCTTAGCTCACGGGACATGAGACACATCCATGTAAAAAATATCCGGCTAACAGAACTTGCTGATATACCAAACATCTGTCCCAGTGTGGTGTTGTCATACCCTCTTCTTAGTCACAGAAGTGCCAAAAGGAATTCCTCCCATAATGATAGAGACCTTGGTCTTCCAACATTTGATACCTTAAATTAGAAAAAAGAAATTATTGTGTGCTGCAGCTGATTAGTTAGCTGTGTGCATTTATTATTTTTGTTATAAAAGCTGTAATTGTAGTCTTAAAAATAATCCTTAATTTCAGTAATACTAATTTCCATTGTAAAAAAATTATCCTTAAAATTTTAATTACATTTGTGGGTAGATGTACACTGTTTTCATTAATTTACCTCAACTTTGTCCTTATTTGTTTCTGCTCCACACCAATAGGTCATGTTTTTAGCTTTATTTTTTAGCCATCCAAACACCAGTGAGAGCAATGCGATTGACAACCCTGAAAGAGCAATAAACAAAACTCAACATAATCCCAGTAAAAAGTTAATTATGTCTCCCCTTTGAATGAAGGGAGACGTATTGTATATTCCTACAGGTAATGTACTTATTATTCTCTTCAGAAACATAAAAAAGAATATTTGAATCTTTAATTAATAATGCACTGTGCAACTTTAACTAAAACCAACCTGTGTAAAATTTGCATGAGGAGTCATCTTTAGTTACATTAGTTACTGTCAGGTGTCGACGTATTAGGCCTTCATTTTGAAGCTGCTGATCGTCATAGTTCCTTAAGCAGTTGATAGTAAGATCTGAGTGCCAAAATTTCTGGTCTCCACACCATCTGTTTGTGTACCTCTCTCTCCTGGACCTCCGGGTTGAATAGTGTAGGCATGGTCACCTGTAGCAAAGGAATACTTATTATGGCGAAGACACATGATCAAATTGTTGATATTTTACAGAAGATTTCTTAGTAGTGCAGTTTTGTCGGGTGTTCCCTATATCGTTACAAAAATGTCGCTTATGTAATTCAGAAATGCAAATCAACTATTGCTGGGCCTGAGGAGTTGACTTCCTTTCTTGTACTACTGTAGTACAATGCCCTCCTAGGTCCGTTGACCAACCCATACATAAGGATACTAAACACATTGTATTTGCCATAATAGTATAAATAGGAGACTGGAATTTACAATAGTGTCTTACAATACCCATACATTGGTTCATTTCTTCGGAGGTTAAGATCATAAACTGAGTCTTGGCTTCGTTAACAGCCAATGCATCTGCTTCTAATTTGTAATATGCCAAAAGATAGGGTAAAGGAAGACTATGTACCTTATAAACAGTAAACTTACTCATTACGTCTAATAGGGGTATAGATATAACCACAACAAGACTCATTTCCCATAAGTGTTGTACATGTCACTGTCTTGTAAAATGTCCAAAGGTCAGTGTCAGGGTCAAAAGGGATTCGTATTCCTGATTCAAGTTTACTCTCTATTTCTAGCAACATAGCTTTAAGGTCAGGGGGTGAAATAACAGAAGGACTAAGATGTCCTAACGATAACATGTTGACTTGTAATTTCAAATGGTTCAAGTAATCTCTAGCTAATGCTACTAGCTCCTTAGCTTCACTGATTGCTCTGTCTAACTTGGTATAAGTACTCAAGTAAGTGTCAATCTCACTTATCGATTCAGTCAAATTCTGCCCAAGAGATCTAAGCTTTTCTAGATTATCAATTATATCGTTTATATTCTTTCTGTTGTTACTTATTTGACCTTGGGCGGTGTGCAGAATACTTAGGCTTTCTCTAACGGCATGTTGCAAATTAACTTGATTATTTCTTAAAGCCTTAACATTAGTTTTTATGGTTCCTATATCATCTTCATCAAGTGTCCCGAACAAAAATGATAACGCCTTTCCCACAATTGGGACAAGTGCTCTCTTCGACCTACCTTGATGTAAGGATTGTATGTTGAAAAGCTCGGTCTGTAAGAATTCTTGAGTTTTTTTTTTAGATTAGATACTTCATGTTGGAGCACCACTAAGTTATTTCTGAGTCCCGAATTTGTAAGTGGATACCAAACAATGGGTTCTGACAAGATTGACGTTGTTATTTCTGATAGGCTGTCATTTGGCTTAATCAAGATTTCTTGGTAAGGATTAAGTCTAATACAAAAGCTACTAACCACTTAGATCTGGTGATTGTTATCTCGTTTCTTGTCTCAAAGACTACGTTTTCTCTTATAAAAGTACTACAAGCACTGCCTAAGGTCAGCATGAAAAGGAATAATGGAACTAGTCTATGCATTCCTTTTCTTTGCACCTTCAGGTCGTCACTGGGCACCCTGAAATTAATCATAAGAAAACGTAACCAGACCAAACTCTCTGATTAGTTTATCTAAGATTTCTTGATCCTGTCTTAGTCTATAATATGGCCTAAAAGGAATATTTAAATCAAACCTTAAAAGGACGCAATATCTCTTCCAATATTTAAGTCTAGATGGTAGTAATGTTTCGCTAGCCTTTCCGTTTCTTAAATCGTCAACCTGTGAAATTCTGAAGATCTTAACATAATGCCGAAATTCTTTATGCATGTTTTGTTTTTCTACTGACCTAGTTGCACAAGCAATTCTTGAATATTTTAGTATTAACTGTCTAACAATATTTGATTCATAACTCCTAGTATCTCACTGAACAAGGGGTTTTCTGGGCCTTCTTGTCTAGTTAAAACTACCGCGGGCCATTTCCTACTTGCTTGCATAGTCTCCTTGGTTTGATTTTCCTCAGGACTGGTTCCTTTACTTTGTGGGGTTCGTTTTGTTTTATGAGAGCCTTTGGTCTTACCAATTGTCTATTCCCACGTAGACCCAATTCTGGTCGTCTCATTGACAATTTTTGTTCTACACTTTCAAGTTTTAATCCATTAAAATGGTCAGTTTTGAGATGGTACAATAAATGGAGAAGAGAAATTCGCTTACCTCCGTAGTTGTCTTCCCTTTTTCCTCCTTCTTATCCAAGTCCTTTCTTCTTTTGACCACTGACCTTGAGGGTCAGCAATCAATACTGGTCACGGCACCAAATCAACAATTGTAACCCTCTCGAACCGATCGAGAGACACAATTGAAGGACTACCGAAGGTGAAGAAAAGCGCCTTTTATTTCCGGTAAGCTTACAAAACTCTCTCGCTCCCGTACCTGCCCTGGTCCAAGGCCTCGTGACACCAGTCCGTCCAATACGCTGTCTAGTGACCAGAGTGAGGGACGATCTTGTCCCCTCCTATTTATGTCTAATGCCTACGTGACTGTCAAATTTGATGGGTGACCCCGATTGACCGAGACATTCTGGAGCCAAAACAGTCGAAAACAAATACAAAGCCTTCAATTCGGCAACACACGCCAAGGTCCGGTCTCCCAGTGTAAACAAAAGACTTTCAAAAATTACCTCACATAAACATTTGTCAGCGTTTTAGGTATTAACTATTGCGCAGTTTGTGCACCTGCCTCAGTAGCAGCAGTACAGCGTAGTAAAATGACCTTAATATATGTCCCCCACAGATCAATGACTGTGTGTCAGAACATATAACTAAAACAGATAATTCTGCTTAATAATAAAATAATATAAACATCAACTCAGTAATATAACCAAAACAGATAATAATGCCTAGTATCTAAAAGCAAGGGCAGGTAACCTTGCATAGGGTTACAAACGTCCCTTTCTTGAAAAATGACATTATGGAAGGTATTTTGCATTATACCTTTTATATTTCTTCGAGCTGTACATAGGCTAAAACAAAATTATTACAATCTATACATAATTATATATACAAGGTAACATTATTCTTAAAAATCTTTAAAAAAAATCCTATCCTTATAAACGGGGACCAGGTTAGCATATTTACCCATCTTTCTCACACTTACAACCGCATGCTGCATGCATTATTTTTACCGTGATTCCAATGGTTACATGCAATTCGAGCATGCAATATTATTTTTCCACAGTTCATTTTATCTATTTTGTTTTCACAGTTAATAGTTCATATCCGGAATCAACATCCACATTGTTGTATAAATGTAGTATACCGTTTCTATAATCCAGGGATTCCAGCTTCCATAGTCCAGGGATTCCTTTAATGCTTATATATTTAAATGTCGCTCTTTACACAATTCCTTCTCCAAGATCTAGTCTTGATATATCAAACCCTGGAGGTAAACCACCGACTTCCTGAAACTCAGTCAGATTTTCTGCCAACAGTCTATATCCACTTGGTTTATCGTCTGATTTACTTTTAATTTTAGAAGGATCAACAAGTTTTTCATTAGTTATTGTTTGACATATAATACACAATCCCCAATTTAAATCAACAGGATCCACACTTCTGCTTTGTGATGACTCGGCAATAGGTTCTGTTACTTTCCGCTTCTTAGGCATGGCGTATACTTGAACTCTTCACTGTTTTACCTGAAAGTAGAGGAACATAACATTAGAATGGAATGAAAGACATACATTTTAATAAGTTTTGAAGATAGTTTTTGCACTTCTATGAGTATGTTAATACTGCCTTTTGTCATGGTAAGCAGCTGCAAAAAAGATCAATTGTTATTTTAACCAAGTATACGTCTCCTATTTTCTTCTTGTGGGCCTAAAAAATAAGCATAAAGTATTTATAATGATATAGATTCTAGATGTTAAATAATGTAGGAATATGCACTTGAATTTCTCTTTTATCTTCAAAATAACGCGAGATACAAGTAATTGAAATTTTAACGGCGGCCATTTTGAAATCCAAGATGGCGGCCATATTTGACCTCATATCACGTGTGTCCCGTTTGGTTTTTGACCCACATACAATAAAGGTGTTGTATGCAAAGTTTCATACTTTTGTCATAATCTGAACAATTCATTTATATATTTGGACTTATCCACTATACTAATCTGGGTCTTGGCTTATACTATCTATCACTCTGACAGTACCTATGAAAAATTCATCATCACTTTCTTGACTGACAGTATGAACTGCTTTCGGCTTCGGTTTTTGTTTCACTTTTGTCATACATTGTTTTGAGAAGTGATTTTGTCTATGGCAATTGTAACATTCTTTACCATATGCAGGACATAACCCTTTATCAAGTTCATGCTGTGTACCACAGCTTCTACACTGCTGGTGGCTTGCGCGGTTTATAACGCTTATCTCGGTGTGTTCCTTTGTTTTTGACTTGACGTGACATTGCATTCTGCTTCATGTTGATCTAAACTTTTTATTTGCTCAGTACTGACTTCATGTGCACGACAAATCGCTACAGCTTTTTTCAATATCAGGTCAGATTCACGCAATAAACGCCTACGACATGCCTCATCTCTGATACCACACACAATGCGGTCTCTTATTAACCCAATTTTCAGGTTTTCGAATTCACACTGCTGTGCTTTATTCTTCAAGTCGGTGACAAAAGAGTCAAAACGTTCATGAATTGACTGTGATCGTGTGTTGAACATATGCCTAGTGTATGTAACGTTCTTTCGTGGTTCACAGTAGTCTTTAAACTTTGTTTTCAAGACTTCTATATTGTCTTTATCGTCCTCGGCAATGACAAATGTATTGTAGACACGGCATGCTTCAATGCCTGCAACGTGTAGGAATGTGGCGACTTGCACCTTCCCTACTTTCTCACCTATGCTTGTGGCTGTCGGATATAATTCGAACCCCTGGATCCATTCTTTCCAGTTCTCTGACAAATTACCTTTTAGATTGAGTGTTGATGGAGGTTTGAGTGTTGATGGAGGTTTTAATTGTTCCATAGCATGTCGTTTTCCAGTTTACTTCTGACACCATGTGATATACGACCAGTCTCTCAAAATGGCGTTCAAACTGTATTTTTTTATCAGGGTCGCTTGCCCCTTACATAATAATAAAGGTCGCATACTGAGTAAAGGGAAGCAACTCGTACTAAAGTAAAGCAATTACATTACAATTACCACCTTTCTGAAGAATTATAGCATAGTTGAATCGACACTAACAACTCATGCAAATGTACACTTTTCTGTAGCCTGTCAATGGTGCCACCGGAGTAACCAGCCAGACGAATCTCAACCTGTGATAAATTAAAATCTGGTGACAAACTAGGTTCGATATTCATAGAATGTTGGAGTCGACGAATGAAACTATGCCCCAGGACTAAACGATGATACTGTTCACTAGGCATGTTTACGTGTAAAATATATACTTAAATGTAAATAATCCAAGGATTACGATGATCCAGACAAAGAAATGGCCAGGGGAAGAAAAAACACCTCCGTCACAGCCTCTCCAGTGTTGACAGTCCAAGTGGAACGGCGAGGTATAGACCAACAATAAAAGCGTCCGCCACTCAGATCCGGATATAAGGAAAATAATGTTTCTTTTTTGGTTTTTTGTAGATTAAATTGAAATTATATTAGGCTCCTAAGGGTTAACCTAAACAAGTAAGGGGCAACATAAAGGACAATAGTTCTATATGTGTCGCCACATAAAATTAGCTATGCATATTGCCACCATATATTATAATGCATATATAGATTAATATTGTGTATTTTGAAAAAAGTTGTATTTTCATTATCAAATATGATAACTTTTATATCTTTTAATAGACTAAAGTACAACAGCTGTCTGAGGAGAATGCAAAGGAGCTTTTGACTAAAGCCTTAACATTCCACCCTGGATTGATGTTTGACATCATAGAGCCCATGGCCCCTCAGCCTGGAGGACACCATCAGCTCCACCAAAGTGGTGCACTTGCACCAGGTGTAGGGAGATGCCAACAGAAGCAGAGAGAGTTTGCTGTGGCTGTGCTGTGTATTGATCCTCCCAGTATATATTTATGTGGCTTCCAACAGTCTGCGATTAGATCTGATTTATCACAAATGTTCATACAGGATCTTACATGAGTTACCATTTGATATGTTTATTTCAGAAACTTGTCTACTAATTTTCCCTAGCAAGCTGAATTGAAAAAAAAAATGTGACTAGCTCCATAAATCACACATGAAACAAATCTAAGATCTTTATTATCACATGATCAAATTTAGTATAATTACTTAAGCAAATATATTGAAGAAGTTTATGTGATGAAGGCAAATAGGCACCAAGGATATAGACAGTTTATTCTTTGGCAGCATGGGAGGCTTGGCGCTGGGAATCGCAGGGTTATTCCAAGCTGCTGTATTTGGAGAATCCGTGACCGATATCCAGATCCCTTTGGCCAGTAAAAAGGATTTGTCCCTGGAGGACTTGCCTGATAAATATTTGTTTTGACTTATGGTGCTAGATAATGTGTGATGGTGTGACTGATGGTGCTAGATATTGTGTAATGTGTGTTGGTGTGACTGGTGGTACAACCTACTGTGTACAATGTGTTAGTTTGACTGATGGTGCTAGCTACTGTGTAATGTGTGACTGATGGTGAAAGCTACCATGTAATGTGTGTCAGTGTGCCTGATGGTGCTACATATTGTAAAATGAGTGTTGGTGTGACTGATAGTGCTAGCTACTGTGTAATGTGTGGCCGATGGTGCTAGCTACTGTGTAATATGTGATGGTGTGACTGATAGTGTTAGCTGAAGTGTAATATGCAACGAGACTTAAGCATAAAATATGTTTGTTCATGGTTTCTCAGCGAAGTGGGATAATTTACAAATAACATTTCTGATTTTCAGTAAATTTATAATGAGAAATCAAAACATGACAAAGTTTTAGCGGTATGCCAACTTTTTTTCACAGGTTAGATGCAACGCATGATGATGGATCACTAGGCCGTCTGATAAATGATGACAGGAAGCCAAAGATGGTTCCGATTTGTGGAGAGCCCCATATTTTCTTCTATGCCATCAGAGATATACATCCAAGGGAGGAATTGTTATACTGCTATGGAAATGGTCCATATCCCTGGAGAAATACTACAAATGTAAAGGACTCTCCAAATGATCTTGTATCCAGTATACAGAAGGATAGTATACCTGTGACAGAAACTGATGATACTGCTACATACAGTTCCAAGGAACCAGCAGCTGACATTTCTGTGTCAATGGTCAATATCCCTGCATCTGCAACTGATGCCAGCAAACCAGATACTGACTTTTGTAAGTATAAATTATATATATGTTACACTTTTTGTTTGTTTTTTTTTTTGTTGTCTTTATTTCTCTTGTGACACAGGAAGAGGATGAAAATAAGGTTCTAAAGACCTCTGATGAACAAATGATAAACATGTATCCCAGTAATCATCAGGAACTAAGTAAGATTATTTATCCTTTTGCAGTGATGTTTAGTAAACGATTAAGTAAACATATTATTTGCTGTATTGTAAAATAAAAAAAGAGAAACCATTTCATCTTTCTGTCACAAAGTTTGTATTTTTAAACTCATTACTGTATTATCACTTTACCTGATGTGTATATATTACATTTTCAGTAACTACACACAGTCCTGAATGTATGTTATCAGATGTAACTGATGAAGATGTGATGGCTCCCTCATCGGTTGACAAGCATGACAAACCATCAAATCTACCCAGAGATACAGTTGCTACCCTGGATGATGGCATTGATAACACCCCAGTTTCAAAGACAAATGTACAAGTAGTTATGATGGAAACTGATGATACTGCTACATACAGTTCCAATGAACCAGCATCTGACATTTCTGTGTCAATGGTCAACATCCCTGCATCTGCAACTGATACCAGCAAACCAGATACTGACCTTTGTAAGTATAAATTATATATATGTTACACTTTCTTTTATATTGTTATGTCTTTATTTGGTAAGCCAGATATTGATTTATTTGCCAGTCGCCTCAATCATCAACTTTTCAAACATATAACTTGTCGACCAGATCCTTTTGAATTTTAAAATAACGAAAATTCCTAAAGTTAAATAAGATTCATTAAACTGGGGCCTGCAGGTACACTATACATGTATATGAAATTTCAGTACATCAAGCTGTGAGAAGCCTTGTGTTTTTGTGCTTGTTGCGACAAATATGTAGAAGGTATCATTTTTTTTACAGTTCAATCAATGGACATACAGGTAGAAAATGTACAAAAACCTATGTTCACCTGTCCAAATTGTAATGGCTGGTTTACAGACAGGCAAACCTATGATTCACACCCTTGTGCTGACGTGGCTGCAGAAAATGGATCCCAAAGCACCAACTCCAGTTCCCAGTCCTCTCAATTATGATACTAACAAGGGTACAACTGCGACTAGTAGTTTATGGAGGAGATCAGCAACTTTAATGTTGATAGATAAATTTTCTATGTATCAAGAAAAGAAAGAATCTGGCCGCATGACAAAGAAGGAAATGTGGGACCTTATCAGTAGGACTCTCAGCTCCAAATGATATTCCTACATTCGTGAACAGGTATCTGGCAGATCACAATGCTAAATCGGGAAACAATCCAAAATCGTACGAATATGAAACTGCACTGGATGAACTGTTTGCATCTGACCCATGTGTACTGCCGGTAATAACTAAATCCTCATCAACAAAAAGAAAAACCAGCTGTAAAACTTAACTGAGTTCTGCGGAGACCGAGAGGATAGATGAATCCAATACTACTGACGACCATGGGAATGACAGTACACCTCCTGATAGCACAACAGCTTGAGTTTCACGATCAAGTAGTAAGGAGGTAGTGGAATTGTTCAAAACCTATCTAGATGACCAGAAGACAAAACAGAAGGAAGACCTGTAGAGACGAGAAAGAATGCACAAGGAAAACTCTAAGTTATGAACAGTTTTATTAAGGCCATTAAAAATAATGGAAGTAGTTCAGCGGGAAATCACCCCATGTCCAACAGAAGTCATGATGCCCAGTGATAGATCACTTTTTTTAAATGGTTAGTTCATTGTCAAAAATAACTATCATGTTATATTAGCAGTAATCTATATGCCTGGCATTTAGATCAAATTTATCATAAAATTGATTTTTGAACCTTTTGTTTCCATGATAATCAAAATTACAGTATATAAATATTTTTTAATGCATGATTTCTTTGTTCTATTCAGTGTTTATAATATTATTTCCATCTTTCGTTTTATTTTCAGAATGTTCAGCAAAAACAAAGTATGTAACTGCTTTTATCAATAGAACTACAAGATATGCCAGTGATAACAACGTTTTAGTTCCAAAACACAGAACTGTTTTTTACTCAAACCATTTTTTAATATCGAGTATCAAAGATTGGAATCTTTTACCTCCCGAACTTAAGGGGATCAATTGTTTTACTGCTTTTAAAAGACAACTAGTCAAACTTTTACTTGATTTGTAGACAATTTTGCAAGTTACTGCTGCTTTTTACGTTTTAGTGTAACCAAGTCTTTTATTTGTACACTGTATACTTTTTAATAATGTATGTAATCATGTCATTTTTGCCTTTTGAGGTGCATACAGATGCGAGTTCCAAGGCATTAGGCGCAGTTTTATACCAGGAAGAGAACGGCAAGAAAGCAGTCATAAGCTATGCCAGTAGAGGACTGAGTCGAGCAGAACGCAATTACCCTGCGCATAAATGGGCCGTAACAGACAAATTTCAGGATTATTTGTATGGAACAACATTTACTGTGTATACGGATAATAATCCCCTGACATACGTTTTGTCAACAGCCAAGTTGGACAGCTGCTCTAGCATCATATGATTTTTCAATCAAGTACCGTCCTGGAAAGTGTAACACTGATGCAGACATGCTGTCAAAACTTGAGTACAGTAATAGTGATGATGATCCAGAAGGAGAAATTGAGCAGATTACTATAAAGGCTGTTTGTTCCAGCATACAGACTCGTGCTAGAGCTGAAGTGGTCACCTCTGATTCCTTGATTGATCTAGATGATCTGGATAATGGTGTTATGGAAAATATGACACAACGACAGTGGAGGAGCATGCATGCACAAGATAGAGTTTTGAGGCCAATGATCACAGCTATCAGAGATGCTAGGAAGCCACATAGACGGAATCTCTCCAAGTTACTGAGATACTTTGACAGTCTTGTTTTGGACCAAGGTGTGCTTTGCCGTACTTCAAAGAGAAATGGGGAATGTGTTCGACAATGTGTGCTTCCTTCAGTGTTAGTTAACAAAGTTCTCCATTACTTCCATGATTGTGTTGGACATCCTGGAAGAGACAGGACACTCTCTTTGATTCAAGAGAAATTCTTCTGGCCTGGGATGACAAAAGACGTGGATAAATGGATACAGAAGTGCCCTCGTTGCACCAGAAGGAAAACACCATGTTCTACGCAGAGATCACCTTTGGTACCCATAGTTTCAACACAGCCATTGGAAGTCATCTGTGTTGACTTTTTGAGACTCCATCAGATCAGGGAGCCAACTTTGTTGGAAAGGTTATCCAGGAGTTATGTTTGACAGCGGGAATAAAGAAATCACGAACAACACCATACCATCCCATGGGAAATGGGTACTCCAACAATGTTAGAGGTTTTACACGGCGAGACACTTTTGATAGGCGCCGTGTAACCTCTAACTTCCCATAGGCGATTTACCCGATGCTGACAGGCCAATAATCAAAGTTCCGATTATAGCATTATTTATCAATTTTACTTACATTTAAATGACCAGCGATGTCGTGTTAATACCTCTCTTTGAAAAATCCATTATAAAATCCAGGTTGATAAGAGAAAACAGCATAAAATAATGATTTTAACATCTCCGTGGATAAGCTGATACAACATTACAACCGAAATTATAAATACCACGTGACTGCTCGGTAAATACAAAAATGGAATACACAATGCAAAAAAAGCGGAAAGCTTCGTCCAACAGTGTTCGTTTTTGATAGGGGCATCTAGTCTTGCCTACTAAACGCGAAATTGTTATGAGGAGAAAAGGGTCGGACTTATAAATGTGAAATTTGTTAATTAATGTATTTTAAACAATTAGAACTTACTTATAGAATATAAAAACTACCAATATTACATCATGACCTACATACGCTGGTCGGCAGATTTATTATCTGACGTTATTCGTATTCATTGCATAATTGGAATTTTTAATTAACATAATTTATAAAAAGGCATATTCATGATTTCATCCGAAATAATTCAGGATTTATAATTGCGTGGAGACAATGAACTGAGCATCACATAATGCACACGTTTCTTTCTTACACAAGATGTGTACAGACTTATCATTACATATTCAATATCTTGAAGGTTGAGTGTTACATCTATAGCTGGAATGATCGTTTCTAATCCATTATCGCTTTTTTTCAAACAGCTGTAAATTTGCAAATCTTTAATGGTAAACAGCATGATGATGATAATGATTATGTTGATTTGAAATTTCTTTCTTCATTTTTTCCTTTCGTTTAATACGCCAATCGAAGTACATGTATGGCATGACACTGTCCGTCCAAACGTCCATTGTAACTTTCCGTTTGTCCGAAGGTTTCTCCGGCAGTTTTTTTGCGTTCTGTTTAGAATTCATAATCACAAGGCTATGTGAAGTATTGCTTCTTGTCGAGTGAAAATTGGTTATGTTTTATAGGAAAAAGTTAATATTTGTTATATTTGTTCACAATGTTAACTCAAGCCGTCTCCATACACAACAGTAGGGTATGGTTTGCCATCTACAGAAGGCACATACTCTTGTATCTTTTTGTAAATTGCTATAGCTCCATTTGTTGATGATGGGTTCTCGTCAAAAACTCCTAAATTCACCAGGACTGACTTCTTCCTCATTTCATTTGAATGCATATGCATAATATGAGGAATGGCACAGTCATGGAAATTGTCCCGGAACCATGGAATATGTCGTGTCAGTATCCGCCCTATGATAGTCGACATGCGGAAATCCCTCTCGCTAAAGTCTTCTTCATTTGGGACGAATGTGTCTAGCGGGAGTTGTGCTGCGGGAGTGTTACCATCAAATGCCTGAAGATGAGTAACAGGTACTCTATTTATAGCCATATAACCCAGAGCCATGTTCATGTAAGTATTAGTTCTGTCTACTGAAGGGTTCCTGGTGACTACCTTCTTTCCAACGTTGTCCCAGCAAGTTGTGAAACCAGGATGAAGTTCTTTCGCGACATTTTCTAACACTGTGTCTGGATCATCATGAACAGGTGCGATGCCACTTAAGTCTAAGTGCATTTCATTTGGTTCCCTCTCATCGAAAGACTCTTCAAAAAACTCATTTAAATCTAAATCATCTTCTTCATCAACCTCCTCCCCCTCCCCTTCATCATATGATTCATCTTCCGAATCTTCCCATTCCCATTCTTCTTCATTATCAGTTTCCTGCAATTCCTCATCAATAATCGTGTGTGAGAGGGCGGTGGACAACTCAAGTTCATCCTCATCCGTGGTCGGCTGTTCTGTCACACCAGAAGAAAGCTGCTCGTGAAGCTCTTCTTTCGTTGCCTTTGCCACTTCGTCAAAAGACTTTCTGATGTGATCAATGGCATTTACAGTGCCTTTGTAACCTAGACACAAACCTGTTCGACTGATTTGTTTTAAAGTATCCTTTTTCAGACCTCCTCTCCATAACTGTATAGAAAACAGTGTAGGTAAAAAGCTTGCCTTCCTTGGGGCCTTTGCGTGTAGGAGTGTAGCTAAAGCACATCCAACCATTGGTTTGAGATTTGTTTTTTGACCCCGCATGAGTGTTTCTGCACCTTTAACTGTCGTTGCTATCCCAGTCAAAACAGCTGATGTCAAGGGTGCAAGGGTTGCAAAGGTCGCCAGTGTTTCACTCGACGAAAATGAACTTGTATTTGCTAAGCTTACGTCCCTAAACAAGGGGAAATCAGACTTTAGAAGCTTTTGAATTTCCCCGCGAACAATTTTACTTACAACCGATTGAAAGTGCTTTCTTGAACCAGTAGTTTCGTTATATAACCCTCTAATTGCAGAGGAATATCTCCGTGTGCTGACGTTGTGTATAATTGGATCCCATCGTGAAGAATGCGCTGTTTTCCTCACGAAAATCCCTGATTTTGTTCGCCTCAAAGGTGTGCTGGTTTTTTGTTGAGTATTAGAGCTTGCAATTGTGACCGATTGTTGTGAGGAAGCCGAAGGCATCACCATAGCACTATCTTCATTTTTGGAATGTATATATGAACCTTTCCTTGAACGACTCCAGAAGTCATCTACGGATTTCCGATATTTCCGACTATCAGAAAGGCTACTCCAGCAGGAAGGACAGAGATATTTCCCAGACCGCTTTTTGGAAACCGGTGTGAAGCTTGCATTTGATATGGACGACAAAGCTTCTCTTCCCGTAACTTCAGATTTTGGTAAAGTTGTTTCTAGAGAAAATCTGAAAAATCCTTTACCTTTGACCTTCTGTTTGAAGTTGTCTCCGCAGTTGGCACAAAGATTATCCATGGTTATCTTCAGAAAGGACACAATGAATATCACAATAAACAGTCACTGTTGTAAAGGTTTAGCGGTAGAACACCACCAAACACAAAAAAAAATCCACTCTCTGTTGTGAGGCGAATCACAATAAAAACAGTCACTGTGGTAAAGGTTTAGCGGTAGAACACCACCAAACACAAAAAAAAATCCACTCTCTGTTGTAAGGCGAATCACAATAAACAGTCACTGTGGTAAAGGTTTAGCGGTAGAACACCACCAAACACAAAAAAAAATAACAATAAACAGTCACTGTGGTAAAGGTTTAGCGGTAGAACACCACCAAACACAAAAAAAAATCCACTCTCTGTTGTGAGGCGAATCACAATAAACAGTCACTGTGGTAAAGGTTTAGCGGTAGAACACCACCAAACACAAAAAAAAATCCACTCTGTTGTAAGGCGAATCACAATAAACAGTCACCGTGGTTATGGTTTAGCAGTAGAACACAACACACTGTAAGTCATTATCAGAGTAGAAACATAACATCTCTTACTGCTGTACACTCATACCACTGTCAGTATAATGGGTCTGTTGGACCGTCAGTTAAGTCCGCGAATTTGTTTACATCAAACTGCTTTACCTTACACGGGCATTGTTGTTGACAGCGTGAGCAACACATACATTTATGGCATAGACATCTTTCTGTGTCACAATCTCCTCCGCATGCATTTTCCAAAACAGTATGGTCCGCCTTATCACCTAGGTACTTTAAAATGGTCTTCCGGAAGCAAGTGTCTCCCTCCACAATAGACTTCATATCCTTATTGGTACCCTTTGCTGACAAAGTAAAGTTGTCGTACAGCACAAATGAGTAACCCGGTCGACCGTCCCTTGCACATCTGCCAGCTTCTTGCCAGTAACTCAGTATAGATTTTGGACTTCCAATATGCATAACTATGTCTACATCATCTATTTGGATACCCATACCCAGAGCTACAGTGGCAATCAAACATCGCAAATTTGAGTTAGTATCCTTAAAGTTCTTTATTATTCTTGTTTTTGACTCCTCGTGTATACTTCTGTGGAACATTTCAATTATCGCATGATTGGAATGTTTTATATTGTCAACATATGCATCGATTCCCAAACTGCGTCGGAGTAAAATGAAAACGTCAGCAACCCTATCTATGCTACGGCAATATACGATTATTTTTTTGGCAGCTGAACTTTTCTCCCGTAAATGAGTTAACAGCCAATCCAACTTTTCTTCTAAATCCGTAGAGTCGGCCTTTTTGAAATCAAGGAATATATTAGGACGGTCTGGTGATTTATCGATAATTACTGCATCATCTATTTGAAGGTATTTCTTTATATCTTGCTTTACCGCTTCAGTTGAAGTAGCCGTTAGAGCTAAAACAGGGGCGTGTATTGCTGATCGAAGTTCATGCAAATATCTGAAATCTCTTCTGAAATCCTCACCCCACTCTGACACACAATGTACTTCATCTACAACGAGGGCGATGGTGTTTTCCCTCCACACATTTGACATAAAAATATCTTTCCAAAATGGTTTTAGTGCCGTTTCTGGGGAAGAAAACACAAAATTGAATGTTCCTTCTTTTATTCCTTTGATAATTTCAGGGTCCATATCTGGCTCTATTTTTGCAGCCGTGAAATTCCAGTAATGAAGACTATTTATTTGATCGTCCATGAGTGCCCGTAAAGGTGAAATGACCAAGGTGATAGGATTTGCTATATCTGCTAGCATTGCTGAAAGTACTGCACAAAATGTCTTACCATAGCCAGTTGGGAGCAATCCAATAACATTTTTTTTTTCGATGATACATTTTGCAGCTTCAAACTGTTCAGGTTTGGGTTCAAATTTGATGTTATATCTCCCTTTCACTGTATTAAACTTCTCTTTCAGCTCAGTTATATCCATTTTGATAAAACTTAACAAAATACAACAAGAAATGCAACCATTAACGTTAACACTTGCTTGCATTTATAACTCACATTGGTTGATATAGCGCTGTTGTCATGTTATATGACACCATGGGCAACATGGTAGGCCTATATATATATGTGTGTTACGAGAAAACATAGTACTTTCAGGGTAACACTGAGATTAAAATACCGCGGTGCATTATGGGAGATGCTGGATCATCGATTCATTGAAGAAAAAAACTGTAGCCCAAATTTACAAGTAAAGTTTGGGTTATTTGGTATATTGTTTATAAACTACTGGCACGTGTCTCCACTAATTTACATACAATGTAAACATTACAGTTTGGCGGGAAAAACTTAACAAGTGCATTCCGCCATGGCGATGAAATTTGTTCTGGTCTCTGATTCAAGAGCAAATAACTTCGACAGCTATCACCAGCCAGATGATTTTGATATTGATTACCTAGTTGAAAGGGGAGCGAAGATTGAAAACGCAAGAAAAAACATACTTAGTTATCTGGAAAGTAACAGAGAGGAAAACATTGTTATAACAATCTGCGTTGGAATAAATGATCTACTTGTACTGAAAAGGAATGCTTCGGGGAAATACATCGTGCCTGCACAGAGAGACGTGTCTGCTATTTTTGAGGACATGAAAAGACTTAAACACGAAATTATCCAAAAGTGTCCAACTGCTCTCGTTGGTTTCATTACCATTCCCCCGGCATGCATACGGGAATTTAACAATATACACTGTAGACATCAACTGTACGACCTGGACACTACATGTATGATGCAAAAAAAACATGTGGAAGACGTTCAAAAAATTAATTCTTTTCTCAGGGGATTGAATATGGAAGAAGAGACAGGTGGCGGTCCTTCTTCAACAGTGGAATGGGCAGAAACCATTATGAGAAAACACAAAAAGAGATGCGGACGTAAACGTTATGTTAAAGAAGTGTTTAAATTTTCTTTTGGACATTTGTATGACGGATTGCATGCACATTCAGATATGAAACATGTGTGGTTTGAGAAGTTAGTCACTGGCTTCCGTCGTGATTTGAAAAAAAAATAACTGTTTTACAATGTACCTATATATTATCTTTGAAATGTATTTGTAATACATGTAAAAAGCCTGTTGTTTTTTATTATTTACCTCTAGACTTCATATATTTGTCGTGCTGGAACTTAATTTATCGGAAAATCTGACTGACTGTCTTTTTAATATCACTTTTGCAAAATGAAACGTAAACTGTTTTCCGTTTGTGATATATTTAGCAAACTATTCCGCTTGATACTCTATTCCGCATTTTGTACCGACCGCGGCAGCCATTTTCGAAAGATAGGTCAACGAAGCGGCTTAATGTTGCAGGAGTGTGTTTCGAAGCATATTATTATTAATATGGTGTTAATTCATGGTTTGGACGTTCATATGGGATAATTAATACCTAAACTGTAAGTACACATTGTTGTCATCAAGTATTAAGTCATAAATAGACATAAAATTGAATCTTACGTTCCTCCCTGATTTGAGGGCGGAACGAGCATCAAAGAAATAGTGCTTGGGAAATAAGAGGTCGCAGTCGGCACAATAGATAGAATTCCCATGACGTCACACATCCGGGCATCTTGCGACCTCCGCCATATTGTGGGTCAAGCGATAATAATCAGTCATTCGAGCGAAGCACATTTAAACAAACAGACGATGGTTCACTCCTGCGTAGTGTACGGCTGTACGAATCGGGCGAACGACAGGGGAACAAAGCGTGGTTTTTATGGATTCCCTACTGTAAGACTCCACGAGGACAAATGGACAGAAGAACTCAGCAGAGAGAGAAGAACAAAATGGATCGCGGCCATAGGCAGAAAGGACTTCGTGCCATCAACCCATTCTAAAGTGTGCTCGGATCATTTTTTAGAAGGTAGATTGTTGTCGCTGTGAGCTGGGGGAATTATAATATCGGTGGTGAAATGGTACAGCCTGCCACAAACAACCCATCAGCCACGTTTTCTTCCATCAACTAACTTTATTAACCTCAATAGAAAAGAGTTCCAAAATTGGAGTTGCGTCCCCTGGACCCGTGGGTCATGCCAACTTACCTACCCAACACCCCAATACACAACAAGATAAACTGACATCAATTGATTTCATTTACTACTTAGCTACATAAAATATTTAAAGTCGCACGAGTTTTGGAAACGTGCACTAATAATGCGAATCACATTTATAATGAGACACTGTACAGTACAGTACAGCATGCGATAGTTTTGTAACATGGCATTTGGTGCAAATACCTGTAAATCTGAACTTATTGTTTTATCCAATATTTATATGACGTGTTTTACTTCACTCGAAGTGATTTATTCCTAGTGGTGCTTTCGAACAACATACGAGTCCTGTACCGGAAATAATCTTATATCTTTATTTAGGCTCTAGGCCTAGTACCGACTAGTAGTTACGTACGATCTTGTATAACTACAATGTATGTAGTAGATGCATTCTTTTAAAGATATCAATAATACCACGGACTTATATCTATATTTATAAGTCCGTGATAATATACTTTGATCATAACATGTCCTTATATTATCTCTTTTATCATATATAAAAACCAGGTCAACTTCAAGTACATGTAACATACATACACTATCAGGCCTGTCTCACTATAAATAAATAGTGTGATGAAAAAATAAGTATTTAGTTCTGTAACCAGTTCATTATTTTTAATCCCATTCCTTTTTTTAAGATTTTTCTTTTTTTTTTGCAGGTAAACCATCAAAGATTTTTGATAAAGCAAATCCTGACTGGGTCCCCTCATTGAAGTTGAATAGGAAGTTGACATCTCCAACAACTCCAAGCAGCCAGAGTGAGCGTTTCCAACGGGCAAACCAACGTGATGACAAGCGGAAACAGCATTTAGCTGCCAGAGCTTTAATGGATTTATCCACATGTAGTGTCCAAGACAGTCAGCCACAGGTGTGTGATTGGCTTCAGAAAGATGACAAACCTGTTCACTTCTTCAAATTAGGACCTCTCTTCCCTGCAGAATCAGCGAAAGACCTAATGGAGGTTAGAAGTCAGGAAAAGGAAGAATTGTTGAAGAAGTTAAATGCAGAGTGTCAGGAGCGGACAACAGAAAACCTTACATTAAGGCAACATATCCTGGAAGGGCAGATATTCAGTGAGGATGCATTCAGAGACAATGACAAGAAGGTAAACTGCTTCACAGGGCTTCCAGGATTTTTAACTTTGATGACTGTGTTCGACTTTGTGAAAGATTACATTCCAGATAGCGGCCGTGTGACATTCTCAAAGTTTCAGAGATTTATTATGACTCTGATGAAACTGCGACTTACACTCTCCCTTCAGTTTCTTGGATATATCTTCAATATCTCACAGCCCACCGCATCAAGGACATTCCTAACTGTATTGGACGTTTTATACATTAGACTGCGAGAGTTTGTTTACTGGCCAGAGAGAGAGGAACTGAGACTTTCAATGCCCATGGAATTCAGGAAGCATTTTGGCTTGAAAGTCGCTGTTATCATTGATTGTTTTGAAATCTTTATTGAGCGGCCTTCAAATCTTCTTGCAAGAGCAAAGACATGGTCTTCGTATAAACACCATAATACTGTAAAAATATTAATTGGAATAGCCCCTCAAGGATGTATAACCTATCTGTCAAATGCTTGGGGAGGACGCAGTAGTGACAAGTATATTGTGGAAAACAGTGGCTTTTTAAAGAAACTTCTTCCAGGAGATATCGTACTTGCTGACCGTGGTTTCGACATTCAGGAAAGTGTCGGTGTAATGTGTGCGGAGGTTAAAATACCAAGTTTTACTAAAGGAAAGAGCCAGTTGTCAGCACTTGAGGTAGAATCCACAAGAAACATTGCACATGTCCGCATTCATGTGGAACGCGTGATTGGACTGGTTAGGAACAAGTTTACAATTCTTTCAGATACTTTACCTGTAGACTATTTGATTGCGCGCACAGGAGATGTTCCAGCTGTAGACAAAATTGTTACTGTTTGCTGTAGTTTGACCAACTTGTGTGGTTCTATTGTGAATTTTGATTGACAATGAAAACACTTCATACATTTTACACTTAAAGTAGTGTATTTGTCAAAAGAATGTGAAATCTTGAAATTAGTGAATATGGCATTTTTTTCTGAATGATTTACTATTGTCTGGATCATAATTAATCCATATTAAGAATATTATATATTATTAATATTTTATAACTCTATATTTAAATATTTGTTTGCAACCATATTGTGTTCAAATGATGATGCTGATTATAAGTACAGTCAAACTGTGTATAAAGGACACTGAGGGGAAGTGACAAGTATCCCTTATAGACAGGTGTCCTTTATATACCCATACAAAACTTGGAGACAGAGGTTTTTCTCAGAAATAAGTCCTGTCTGTCCCTAATTAAGTATTAAAGTATAAGAGAAATCTTACTACAACCTGATATATTTTATATGACATTTTATTTTAATCTCATCTTTTAGTTATTAAGATAACCACTTTGTGTATTTTTCTACATGATAACCAATCAAAACAAAAAGTTGAATATCAGCCTTTCTTGAACATGAGTGTGTATGATTTGTGTCTGTAGACACTTAAAGCAACAGCATCCCTTCCAAATCATTGACACTAGATAATTCTCTTGTGTATATGTAAACAATGACACTTAAACCATTCATTTTTATCATATCTATGAGTTTACTTGTTTCTTTGAAAACTATAAAATGTGCTTATAAATGATATAACTAACACTTGTAGTGATATATATATATTTAGATACAGTTACATGTACACAGAATATTCAAATGTTGTTGTCCTCTAAATAGAGGTTATTTTGCATAGAAAATAGTGTTTGGGGGAATTTCTAAGTCTCCTTTATAGAGAGTGTCCTCTATATAGAAGTATATTATATAGTAAAACTTGTTGGGGTTCCTGAGACTGTCCTTTATAGACAGGTGTCCTCTAAAGCAGGTTTGACTGTATTAATCGTAGCACGAAATGTACATAGATGGTACTTGTAGTTTCTGTTTCTGCAGACCTGTCCTTTGTACTCAATATTACTGCCATGTAATGTATATGATCCCAGTGTTAATCATGAGGAAATATTAATATATTTTCAATAAATTAATTTTCAAGTATTTATTATGGCTTTGAATTGTTTTTATTAAAACAAGCTTACAGTAAGTGTTGCATGCAACACATGTCCCCTGCCATAAATTACAGTATTTATCTGCACAACTTCAATACGACAATTTCTGTTTTTAGTATCAGTGACCTTTATAGTTGACCTTTCTTCCCAAAACCATATCAAATAATTCATCACCTTATAAGCTACCATTGTATGAAGTTTCATTCAAATCCATCAATCCGTTCTCAAGTTATCATCTGGAAACCAACATATAGACAGATACATATATAACAGACTGACAGAGATAAACACTATTGTCCCCCCTGGTTTCACCAGTAGGGGACTATTAAAATGACTTAGGTCTTAAGTCAAACTAAATAAATTTGTCTACCAGGTATATTATGTAAACATACACCTGGAAACTCTTGATAATTGGAAACAACTGCTTGTATTTCTAAACATTGTATATCAGGTATTGTCATTTTGTCATATCACACCAATGACAATATGACAATATACTACTGGAGAAAACAATGACAGACACAAATAATTTAACTTTAAATACAAACAATTTAATTTCAAAAGGAGAGTCCATACATATGTACAATCACAATTAAATATTACGTTCCATCTAGTCTGAAAAGTTTAATACAAATTTAGCAATTAAAAAAACTTGCCAACAATTTCTATAAAATTTCATCATCATCATCATCATCATCACAATCATCATTACATGTGGCATTGCAATCATCATCATCATCATCACATATGGAATCTACTTAAACAAGTTTAATACAAATAAAGCAATTAAAAAAACTTGCCAACAATTTCTATAAAATTTTATAATCATCATCATCATCATAACAATCATCATCTCAATCATCATCTCAATCATCATCATCATTACATATGCAATCTAGTTTAACAAGTTAAATACAAATTTAGCAATTAAAAAAACTTTCTATAAAATTTCATCATCATCATCATCATCATCATCATCATCACATATAACATTGCAATCATCATCATCATCACATATGTCAATGCAATCATCATCATCAATCATCATCACATATGGCATCCAATATGTTATGTGACACTGAACTATTTTTTCCTGCTGAAGACTGGTAGCTTCCTGCATTCCGGACAGAACCATTCTGCATTCTTCCTTGGGGCACGCTTTAAGTTCACACATTTAAAGTGAAGCCATTTATAGGAACAGTTCTGGTTGTCACAGCCAATAACTCTATCCTCTGTGTCATCATAGGGTTTTCTGCAAATGCAGATTGTCTCATCATCACCATTTGCATCCACTGTCGGTGTTGGTGTCAATGTGTTGGCAGTTTCAACTTTCTGAAGTTGTGTTGAAAGTACAGGTTTAGAGTAATGCTTACACAGTAACTCTGGAAGAACAGCACTTTTAAAAAACTTCTCTGCTTTCCCTCTTGCTTCCTCCCAAATGTCCAAGTCTGGCTGAATTCTCTCTATGTGGATGGCTTTATGTGTCCATACAACAAAATCACAAAAGTCCTTCTCGCAAATGAAAATCTGAGCTTGAACCTGGGAATAGTATGGGTGATTCCTCTTTAGTCGTAGATCATCTCCAATCTTCTCCAGGCAAAAGTCCTTGTTGAGATTAGACAAGTCCTTCCCTTTGCAGCTGTATGGGCACTTGACCTCCACACATCCATTTCCACAACAGGCACATGAAACTAGGAGGTCTGGTGTTGCTCCAAGGAAAGGGGACCGGGTATCAATTGTAAGTCCGCACTTGCTGTGATGCATGTCTTGATGGTCTGCTGTTGTTTTCTTGATGTATGCATCAATGGCTGATTTTTCATGTTGACATCCCCAGTCTGTGGCCTTGCTTCTAAATTTTAAACTTTCTGGATAGCAAACTGACTTGATGACACTTAGCGATGGCTTCTCTGGATTGGTATGGCAAACAGCATGAAGACGGGACGCAGTGATTCTCCCACTCCTGAACCGAAACCAATCTTTACTGCTTGCCTGACGGCGAGTTCTCTCCTCCACAGCTGCTGCCTGGGATGCTGTTACTATGATGTCATCGAAGATGATGTCACACTGGTTGTGAAGTTCATCTTCAGTCATTCCAACATACTCCTCATTGTACAACTCTGAGAGCACTTTGGGAAGATGTACACTCAGTGAGGCAGGTTTGAAGTGTTCAGCATAGCCTGGCATCAGAGACAACAATACAGACTTTGACTGGCTCTCATGTAACCTCCGCAGGAAGCCATTCACTTCATCTTTGGAAGGGGTTGGTACATCATTCCTACGAGCTGCCCTCAGGGTTGGAGTTGTTGGAGTTGGTGGAGTTGTGATACTCTCGTCTAGTCTGCACTTTATTGTAGAGGCTGAGGTGAAATCGATATCTCTGACTTCATCGTATGTAACCTTTTCTATCCCTGATGGAAGCAGCCAGTAAGCAGGGGACTGTGTCACTGTCTTAGAATTGCGGATCTTCACTGCAGCCTCTATCCAGAACAGCAATGCTCCAACATGGGTGCAGGTTTCCCCCAAGCCAGCCATGCATGTACAGTGTGCAGCAAGAATTGTTCCATCGGAATTGGCTATGACCCATGGTTGAAGTGGCGCTTCATTCATCCTCTGGGAGTGGCGTACCTAAAACAAATACATTAAACTCATATAAAGGATATATTGAAATGAAAACAGGATATTGATTTTTCAATTAAACTAGCACACTGCTACCTCATATTCAGGGCAGATAATTCATACATCAAGAATAAAATACAGAAAATGTCTGAGATATGAATGCTGCCGCCGCCCCCATGTGAATTAAAAGTAAAAAGGAAATAAAAGAGGATCAATTTGATTTCACGACATGACGGCCATGGGTAAAATTATGGCAGGGATATAAGAAGAAAGACTTGCTCTAGAACTCCCTCCAAAAAAAAAATAAAAATAGATAGATAATAAATAAGTAATTAAACAAAATTAATCAAATGAAAGATTTGCAGTATTTCTCACAGTCCATTACATACTTGTATGAGGACAAAATTAAATAGATAAACTCATTAAGTTTAAAATATTATGATAATGCTTTTTTTATATAGGCCTATATAATTTAGCACCCTTTCATACTAGGCCCACCAAAATTTCTTTATTGAAAATACTTTAACACTAGATTCTATTCAATCAAGCCTACTTTTTGTTATAACATTATACTTCATCTGAATTCTAGTCTTAATATCACAATATTTTTTCTCAATTTTTTATTTGTAACTTCTGGCATAATCTACGGTTATAACACAGAGTATGTTATACATCTGGTCAAGTTCAGTTAACTCAAGTTACTCATGCCTACGCTTTACGTGGGTCATTTTACTAGGACAGTGTAAACATTGTCGTTTGAAGATCGTATTTATAAACGGGCAGCCTACAGTAGGGGGGTTTAGTTTTGATTATTTCTAGGCTCGGTCATAACCGGAACAATGACGTTATAAGCCCCCATTAATCGATCAAATCAAGCATAAGTTATGATCAGGACAGTACAGTAAGTAGTACTACACACCTTTGCAAACATCAGAATGTTCTTCGTAACGAACGATGAAATGTGGCCGACCTCCTTCACCCAACCGCAAACAAACTGGTTGTAGGATTCCAGGGACTTGTAAGCTTTCAAATCCTGCAATGTGTAGGCACTCTGAGTGTGGACCAAGTAATTAACGATGTCTGGGTACGTCACATCTGGAAGACCATCAGGATCTGAACGCCAGTCGCTTTTCTTCACTTCATACGGATCTAAATGGTCTACTAGTTTAATTTTCTCTCTATAACGTGCCAAAGTAATCGGGTCAAGTCTGTCTGTATAGCTAACCTTGATTGGCTGTTCTGGAGGGCTTTTCTGCGACGTCATTGTTAGCGATGACTCATGCAAATTGATATTTAAATATGAACTGCTTGACCCACAAGATGGCGGCGCTAATTCAAAGCCCCGGATGTTGTGACGTCAGCGAATACTATCTATAACATCAGATAATAAATCGGCCGACCAGCGTCCTCTTATGTTATAGGAGTAGGGAAATGGGTTGTGTGAGCGGTTTAACCGTACATTACTGGATATGTTAGGAACTTTGGAACCAAGTGAGAAACATGATTGGAAGAAACACATTGGACCCCTGGTGCATGCATATAATTGCACTCGTCATGAAAGTACAGGACATACACCGTTTTATCTCATGTATGGGAGACATCCAAGATTACCAAGTGATCTAGTGTTTGGAATAAGTAAATTCCACGAAGGAAGGGATGACAGCTATTCACAATATGTAGTCACTAAGAAGAAGGTTGAAGTCTTCCTATGAGTGTGCAGCCAAAGCATCAAGTCGTGCCAAAGAGCGACAAAAGATAAACTACGATACTCGTGTAGGAGGCTCTTCTATCCAGACAGGTGACCGGGTACTAGTGACGATTTTGGTACATGACGGTCGCCACAAGTTATCTCCCAAGTGGGAGGAGGATGCATACATTGTTCTTGATCAGCCGAATAAGGATATACCTGTTTTTAAAGTGAAAAAGGAAACTGGCGAGGGAAGGATCCGAACTCTTCATAGAAATCTGTTACTTCCTATCTCTAGTGTGCCAGTAGTCACTGACCAACCGAACAATGAAGAGGAACAGACCAGGACTGGTGAGTCGTGTGTTACTTCATTAGAGGATGAATCTTGCAATAGTGAGAGTGATTCTGAAGATTCATATTTTGTTCCGACTTCTCCGGTAGCAGTTGGGAGTGCCCCATACACCACCACAGTAGATACTGCTGCTGCAGAAACCATTGTTGTCTCCGAACTCACAGATGACGGTCCAGTTGAGGTTACGGAGACAGGAGGAGAAAGGGATATTGGTGACGACCAATCGTCCATGGATGACGAACATATTCCTACTTCTCGGCATGATCCCATTACATCATCTGATGGTAATGAGGTGTCCATAAACGATGCTGACATTTTGGATCAGACAGCACACGTATACAAACCAGTTCCTGTGCCTAGAAGGTCAGTGCGGAAGAGGGAAAAAAACAAAGTGGCAGACATCAAGTGATTTTGTTTTAAATATGTTGCAAACCCCAGGAATGTGTGTTCAAAGTCCGGACCGGCTACTTCGTGTGGTGTTACAACGCCATACTCGTCTCAACCCGGAGGCAAAGGAATTTGTCCCAGTAACTGTCAATGCAGAGTCGTCTGCACCTGAAAGTGTTGTTGTATCAGACAGTAAGAGCAGTGCGTTACAAAGTGATGACTCCGATATGAATACTGATAGTGCGGTTGATTCTAGTGACTCTGAGGAAACGCGTACTAAAGCTGTTGAAGGTGAGCATAGTGATGGTGCAGAGACTGTCACTGAACATCCAACTTCGATAGAGACAGCATGTGCTCAGCCAGAAAGTGGACAGTCAGATAGTGCGGACAATATTGGTACGGACTCTGGTGATGGTGACTCGCTCCAAAGAACTCTCCGTCGAAGCACGCGTATATTGCGCCCGTTATGCAGATTGACTTATGGTGCTGATGGATCTCAGATGTCATACAATGCATGGTCGATTACAGCACATTCTGAAAGTTGTGACATTGATCTCAAATAATGTGTAGTGATGTAGGGAGACTATATATGTTGAATTTATGTGATTCTATTTTTTATGAACTGTAGCAACTTTTGTTGAACAATGGTCGACATAGTGTCGAAAAGTATTTTTATGGTTCTTCAGAAAGTGGAAATTATATTTTTTATACTCTAGTCAAATGTATTTGATTGACTTAAAGTCATAGATCATATATCGGTCAGGCCAGCCGTTGATCTTTAATACTGGGTCTGCGTACCTGGGTAACATTGTAATGACATCATGAGTATATTAGGTCTGTGTACCTAAAGATTTTTTTTTTCTATTTTGAGAACTGTAACATGTACATTCCTAGTCAGCAAAAGCGCATTTGTGATTTTGACCAAAGCATATTTTTATTGTAACGCTCAAAGGTACAGTTTGTTTTAGAGTTATATATTGTGTGTTGATGTCGGGACGACATCAAAGTTACAGGGGGAGAGTGTAATTGTGTCAGCGTTTTGTTAGAGGGGTATATTTTTTTTAAATTGGCTACAGTCGAACCTGCCTATTTAGGTCGAGCAAGTATATGCCAATCGAACGCACCCGTTTCTGCTTGACTAACACAGTGTCTCCAGCTTCTAAAGCTGACTCGACAGCTCCGCGTTTCTGATCAATATAAAGTTTATTTCTGTGTTTCATTTCACTGTCGCGATCGCGAACACTTTCATCAACATGTCGCTCTAACTGTTCCACCTGAGGTAATTTCGTACCCCACATTAATTCAGCTGGCGACACTCCTGTCGTCGCATGTGGCGTCGTCCGATAGGCTAAAAGATAAGTTCTGAGTTCATTTTTCCAATCTTTTGACTCGGCATGCGCGATTTTAATACGCTTGAGTAAAGACCGATTCTGTCGTTCTACCTCCCCATTCGCGGCTGGATGCAATGGTGTTACGCGACGATGGTGTATGGCATTCTCCTCCATGTACTCTCTAAACATATCGGACTTGAACTGGGGTCCATTATCGGACGTGACAGAGCACGGTAACCCATAACGACTAAACATAGTCTCTAACACATCAATCAGCTTTCCGGTAGACATGTCCTTAGTAATTTCCAGCTCATAATATCTGCTATAATAATCAACCACGACAAATACATAGTGTCCGGTTGGGAGCGGTCCCATGAGATCAATCGCTAGATCTTGCCATGGTCCTATCGGCAAGGGTGTGGGCGTTACTGGCTCAGCGTGTGTAGAACTATCAACAATTTGACAGCCATGACACGCTTTCACATAGTTTTCTACATCCTTGTCCATACGCGGCCACCACACTTTAGTTCGGAGTTGTTTCGTTCCCACGATACCTAAGTGTCCTTGGTGAGCTAACTCCACACATTTCCTACGCAACGCTGTCGGAATTACTAACCGGGTTCCTCTTAACACTAAGTAACCGATTTGACTGAGTTCTTCTCTGACTGGGTAGTACATTGGACACGACTTGTCCCACCTACGCGACATTAGACAGATTCTTACGTCAGATAGTTCTTGGTCGACCTTTGACATTCCCTCGACCTCACGAGTAGACAACGCAATTGGAGTTGCCTCCCTTGCTGTAAACCTGACAAACTCTTCTGTCTCAGACTCTAGCTGACTCGGTGTCGGACTGACTTTGAGAGCCGGGTTCACTAACCTAGATAACGCATCAGGGATGTTTGTTTTTCCAGGTGCATATACAACTTTGAAATTGTATGGCATTAACTTCACGATCCATCGCTCAATCATGGCGTTAGGTTTTGACCTAGGTCCATACAACACTTCCAGCGGTTTATGGTCGGTAACCAATTCAAACGCGACTCCCTGGAGATACAATCGGAACTTCTCGCAAGCCCATACCACTGCAAGAGCTTCTTTCTCAGTCGTAGAGTACCTTTTCTCCACATCTGTCAACGCTTTGCTGGCATAGCTTATCACCTGCGAATTTCCATCATTTGACTGAATCAACATGGCTCCTAATCCTACATTACTAGCATCGGTTACAACTGTCGTCTTGCTAGCGTCAAGCTTAAAATGACCTAATGTCTCTGCTCTAGACAAACTCCCCTTGAGCTTATCAAAACTGGCTTGTTCTTCCTTTCCCCAACAGAACACAGCACCTTTCCTCGTAAGTTTCCGTAATGGCTCAGAAACTGTGGCCAGGTCCGGAATGTATCTGGCACTAAAATTCACCAATCCTAAGAAGCTTCGTATCTCAGCCCCTGATGTCGGAGGTTTCGCCTCAATGATCCCTTTCACTTGATCTGCTGTCGGCCCTATGCCGTCCATTGAAACCATATGTCCCATAAACTGAATCTGATTCATCCCTAACTGACATTTCTGACGATTCAATGTCAAATTATTCTCCAAGATCCTGTCAAACACCTTCGCAAGTCGACGGTCATGTTCTTCCTTAGTTTCAGCGTGGACGACAATATCATCAGATATATTTTGTACTCCTTCACAGTCATGGAATACTTGCGAAATAACCTGCTGGTATTTCTCTGGTGCAGAATTTATACCAAACATAAGTCTTTTGTAGCGATAAAGACCCTTATGCGTAACAAACGTAGTTATGTCTCTCGAGTTCTCGTCCAACTCAATCTGGTGATAACCGTACTTGAGATCTAACTTGCTGAATACTTTGCTACCGTTCATGTTATACATGATCTCATCTACTGTCGGAATAGGATGTCTCTCCCGTATAATTGCTCTCTGTTTGCTTGCCTCATATCAACACAAATACGAATGTCACCGTCCGGTTTAGGCACGACAATGCAAGGACTGACCCAAGGTGTCGGCTTCTCAACCTTTTCAATAATATCCAAGGTTTCCAACTCATCAATCTTGTCGCTTACCTTCGCCCTCAAACTATACGGTACCCTATACATGTGTTGAGCTACAGGTCGGACTGTCTCATCTATGTGTAATTTCAGCTGATAGTCTTTCAACTTGCCTATACCATTAAAACATGCAGAATATTTGTCCAACAGATCATCCGTTACAACGTTAACCGAGTTGACACCTATCCTCAACATTCCAAGTTCCATGGCGGTGTCCCTACCAAGTAAGGCCGGTCCAGATCCATCCATCACATATATTTCAGCTTCAGACTTGTGGTCTGTATTGGGTACGTGAACTCGAGTCTGAAATTTCCCAATGAGCTTTAACGGTGTATCGGACCCATATGTAAACAACTGTGTGTCAAGTTTTCTCCGACTTACATGTAATGTGGTTCTGTTTCAATTGTTCCCACAACTTCCGGTCAATAATGTTCACCGTAGCACCACTGTCAACAATGAAATCAACATCCTGTTTGTCTACCTGTAGGCGGAATTTCTCTGACCTAGATCTCTGACTGACATTAAAAGCATAGTTATTCTGTTCTGGTTCAACAGCACAAACATTTCCTTTCCGCGGCCCATTATTCCTCTGCGAATATGAGCTACTACGTTTCTGAGAACTTCCGGGTAACTTACTCTTACAACATTTTGCGAAATGTCCCACTTTTCCGCATTCATTACACCTTTTAGTCTTTGCTGGACATTGGGGATCACGTGACAAGTGTCCCTCACGATCACATCTGTAACATTTCATATCCGTCTTTGGTTTATGTTCATGTGTCCGTTTAGCATGACCCTGTTTAGCAGCACCATGACTTGACAAACTCACTCTGTTTAATGTTCCTTGATGGCTTTCCATCTTCTTTGCCTGTGTTTCAGCCTGTTCTAAAGTACTAGCCATCATTCGTAGCTGATCTAAAGTCAATTTGTGACCTTTCTCTAGCAGACGTTGCCGTAATTTGTGCGACCTACATTTTTCGATGACTTGATCCCTAATTTGTTCGTCCGGCTTGTCAAATTCACAAAGCACCGATTGTTGTCGTAATTTGGTTACAAATTGTTCAACAGTTTCATTTTCCTCTTGTTTCATAGACCTAAATGCATACCTTTCATAGGGCACATTGATTTTTGATTTGAAATGTTTTTCTAATGCGGCGGTTGTTTTCTCGTAAGCATTACCTCCGTCCCCCTCTGGCAGTGTGAAAAAAATGTCCTGTACATCTTGACCCGCACAGTGCAATAACAATGCACGCTTTTGATCCACATCTGTTACACCCTTTCCTAATGAGAAAAGTTCAAAACTTCTTAACCATCTTTTCCAAGCTTGATGGGTTTTCATCGACTCCCCATGTGCGTCGAATGTACACATTCCATTCAACTCGATTTTCGCCATATTTCCTATATCTTCACTTGAAATAAGGTTGGATACGTCTTCTAGATCACTCACGGATTCTTCGAAGGCATCCTCGTCGCCAGATGAAGTGTCTTGGTCATCGGATGACAGGATAACAGAGACAGACATAAACACTCAACTCGTTTATTAACAATGGCGTACCGGAAGTCCCCCTACACAAGGGCCCGTTCGATAGGCACTAACCCTAAAGTCAATTATTCAAGGGCCGTAACTTTTGCGGCCTTATACACAAGTTATACTAAACACTACAGATTCCGATGACGAAAAAAGAATGGACAGAGCACGTTCCAGGGCCAATCGAAAAATAAAGGCTGCGAAGCAGAAATCTGTAACGAAATGGAGATCTCGGTACTCACCATATCAACAACACCAGGTTTATCCAGCACCGATGGAAACAACCGGTCAACTGGATAAAATGGCTATTAGAACCCCGAGGCCCGGTTTGTATTATGGATGCGGTAGGGCCGGACATTGGAGGTCGGAGTGTCCAGCCATGTCAACTGCGGGATCCAGCACCGGTCAAAAGCTAAGTAGAATTTTTTATTCTAAGCATGGTCAGCATAATAGCGATGAAACCGCTCCGACGGTGGTTGTAAAAGATGTGCTTTCACCTTTTGGTAGGTTAAAGAAACGTTTTGTATATTGGAAAGCTTCTGGCACTTATGACGCGGTTTTATCGGTAATAGCCAATGGTTATAATTTACCATTCAAAGAAATTCCGTCGAATGTTCGTCTGCGAAACAACAAGCGCGTGACAATATGCAGTTTGTTTATGCAGAGGGAAAAAAAATTGCTTCGTATAGACTGCGTGTCCGAGGTCAAAGTTCGGCCACGTGTTGTAAATCCTCTGACAGTTGCGTACAACCGGGCAGGTAAAGCACGTCTCCTGTTAGATTGTCGTCATATCAATCTATTCTTGCACAAGTTCAAATTCAAATACAAGGACGCGAGCATCGCTCGAGAAATGTTTCATCAAGGTGACTTCATGTTCACTTTCGATTTAAAGTCGGCTTATCATCACATTGAAATTTATCCAGAGCACAAGAGATTTTTTTAGGTTTCGAGCCTGAAATGGGCGGAGTTACCAGTTCTTTTGTGTTCAATGTTGTTCCGTTCGGTATCTCTACCGCCGGCTATATTTTCACAAAGGTACTACGACAGGTTGTAAAGCACGTGCGATGTCAAGGTCATCGTTTAGTGCTGTATTTAGACGAATGTATTGGTGGACACGAAACGGTAGGCGGGGCTAGAGAAATTAGGAAATGCTTGACTGATTATGGCTTTCTTATCGCCGAGGAAAAGTGCCAAAGGGAGCCGTCCCAGACCGTCACGTGGCTCGGATACACATGGGCTATGAAAGAGGGTGTTGTTAGAGTCTCGGTTGACAGAGTGAATAGATTGTTGTTTTTGCTAAAACACACAATGGCTTTAGTGAGCGATCGAGGTCAGTTATTGTTCTCGGCCAGGTACGTCGCCAGCATTGTTGGGCTGGTTATATCAATGCAGGGCGTGATAGGGTCGTTAGTCCGTTTGCGGACACGTGAACTGAGCTCGTGTTTGTTGACAAGAGTCAGCTGGAATGCTGGAGTATTTCTCAATGCGAGAGCACTTGATGAGATAGAATTTTGGTTGTCTAACGTGCAAGATCTGAATGACAAAGGGTCTGAACTGAGGGAGAAAACGGTATTTTCTGATGCCTCTGAGACAGGATACGGAGGTTTTGTTATCCCGTGTGGGGATCCTCTTATGGAGGGAGATGAAGTGCTCAGTGTCGAGGACACTAATTATGTGCATGAGGCATTTGCCTTGACTGAAGGTCAATTCAACCTTCCAACGGTGAAGAGTTTGTACGCTCATCGTAGTCATGTCGTTATGGGAACGTGGGACGATGCCGAGCGCATTGCACAGCTCCACGTGGAGAGAATTGGAAGCGGCCAAACGAGTTCTGTATAGTACTGTGGGTCAGGTCAAATGTCAGAATGTCGAATTGTTAATGGACAACAAGAACGTGTGTGCTATTGTGAAGGTCGGTAGCGGTAAAGCACACCTACAAAAGGTCGCTATGATCACAATTGATTAAATTTCCTTTAACAATATGGTACAAACTGGTTTGCTACTTTATCAAAACTGTGCTGGGTTTTGTTGAACTTAGGTGACCGTTTGGGCCCTTCGGCCTTTTGTTGATAAGGAAATGGAATTTTGATGAACATGATTTACCATATATTTAATATTTTTTATGGGGTTTAATTATGTAGTATGCTTTTCAGGAAACCGATCTTTTGTCAAAGTTTTATCATCAGTAGATGGGCCTGATATAAGCTGTTTACAGCAGACTTGGTAGTGACAGATCCTAGATAATTAGCTCTGTTGTTTCCGTTACTTTGTACAGCATCTCTTTTGCAAGTTTTGAAATATAAATTGATTCTTAACTTTGTTTATCTCACATTTTATAAGGGTTGGTGATTACTTACATTTATGCTTTTTTTTTTCAGGCCAGGTCATCTTAGACATGAAACAACAGACTTGTTTGAAATTATTGTTTAAAGAAAACATTTCAATGCGCAGAGAACTGAAAATGAAAGAATGTAACAATGCTTATTGCTGGAAATGAATGCCTTAAAGGTCTGGAGTGGAAAAAAAGTAAAGAATACCATCCATAATTGGATTATGAATGAAAAGAGGAAAACAAAAAAATGGTTAGGGAAATGAGCAAGGAACAATGATGGCACTTCCTGAAACCTTCAAATGACTGTTTTGTTAGGTCAGAGGTCAAAGTTTATGGTATAAATATTAATATTACCACATAATGAAGAAAAGTTCGTAAAAAGAAAGTCACTACTATTTTTCATGATCATTATAATGAATACCACAACAGTTTTTTTATAAGTAAATATTTTATGATGTCCTGTTAAAAGTTTTTCTATTGTAATACATGTATGTAACGATATGTAAGCTGCACGTCCGGGGTTGTGTACATGAAATATGAAAGATACAAGATCAGAGATAAAGGCCCATGCAAAACTTTATATCTCATATTTATTAATGAATGGAATATGCATTAAGGTGTCCCATTTATATTGCATCACCATAGTTAAAGACTTCGGGTCTAATATCAAAGTCTTTACTAAAATAACTTATGGTATAATATGCTATTGAAAAGGAAAGATGACTTTTTTCAAATAAAGAACACATGCTTTATTATCATCTAGTTTCAATTAATTCATGACTAAATATTTATGCATAAAGTTCTGTATGCAATTAACAGGTTTTTACTTGTTTATTTAGGTTTTGGCAATGTCGATATTATGACAGTTTGAATCCATTGTTCATCAGATAGATGCAACTTTGCATGTCAAATATCATGATTTATACATGAAGATTTCGACAACTTATATTTTAGCAAGCTATCATCGGATGTGAGCAATTCAAATTGCCCTTCATCTGTACTTCGTCTATCCTTATGTAAACAATTCTTGTTATAGTTATTTCTTGTAAAATGTTTCAAGGGATCACTCCCAAATTTCACATGTACCAGTAGGCTTGGTACCTGGCTGTGCATTTACTCTTTTTTCATACTGATCTGAAAAACAATATAGCCAACAGTTTGATTTTGACAGTTACAGTTTGTTATTGCTATTTCTAGTTTATGTTTTATATTTCTTGGGAAGTACTGGGGATGATCCTCAAATTTCATATTACATAACTTTCTCCCCTTATTGTTTATTGTCTGTTTTCTATTATCTGAAAAGCAATACACTTCTAAATGATTATTGCAGTTTGTGGAGTAATACTGATAGGATCATTTTTTCTAGGTCCCTGTTTATTCAAACCAAACATTCAGAGGAAAGAATATAGAAAAGAATGAGAAATATTCAAGTTACAAACTTTCAATGGTGGGCGGCAATCACGATTCCTGTGATATATCGTGTTACATTTTGTATTTTTTCTTTTATTACAATTGTATTTTTTTTTCATCCTGAGGTTGAAAATAAAAGCACAGCAACTGAATATTCATGTGTTGTGATTGTTTTTATTTGATATTGCACAAGCTAATTTGCAGTAAATGATCTGAAGTCCGTATGAAGCTAATCCTGATGATGTATATAAAATGTTGCTACCATACTTACTGACATCTAGTTTTATACACAAAACTGGTTTTCATAATGTAAATTTGATGTCCCCCACCATGAACTGGAGTGGACTATATAATGTAGTTTTGCATTTTGTCCTTTCCTGTTTTGTGCAGGTGTTATCTTCTAAACTACTTGTCTCTGGAATCCCATACTTGGCACATGGGTTCACCGTGGAGAGGTGACGTGTTGGATATCCTAACTATTACTACTTACTGCAGCTTCATATTCCGCATTTGGATTGACAATGCTGAGGCTGTAGGTCACGTATCAAAAGTAGGTCACTGACCCACATCATGGGAAAAGCCTGTCTATGCTTTATCAGCTTTACTACTTTTTACTTGATCTTCACTTTATATACGGGTTCACCTTGATGTGTTTTACCATAAGTCACTGTGACTTACATTTTGACCTTGACCAAAATAGAATGTTCCAGACTCTTTCATACTATGCTTGTCACTGGGACTGTATGCAACAGAGGTCATTACTTATTTAAATGACTCCGCTAGGATTAGAACCCGGGACCTCTGGCTTATATATAATTACAAGTCCAACGCTCAACTGATTGAGCTAAAGAAAAGTTCTCTCTAGCCGAACGGGATATTGCGGCCGTTTAAATACTTCGCTGAACTACTTTAGTATTACCACAATGTCCAGTGACATCATTTTAGTTTTTTGTGGTCTTGGCTATTCAATCTGATGTTGCCACACTGTGTTTTAACAAAATGTCGCTGAAGTGAGGTACTTATTATGTACCTCGCTTGGCTGATGCAGTGTTGCCACACTGTGTGTGTACAAAATGTTGCTGAAGTGAGGTACTTATTATGTACCTCGCTTGGCTGATGCAGTGTTGCCACACTGTGTGTGTACAAAATGTTGCTGAAGTGAGGTACTTATTATGTACTCGCTTGGCTGATGCATTGTTGCCACAGTGTTTTAACAAAATGTCGCTGAAGAGAGGTAGGTTTGTGTACCTCGCTTGGCTGATTCATTGTTACACACTTTTATTAGGATTGTCATAATAGGCTGAATAGATTTTTTATGTACATATACATGTATAAGCTAACACGTTTTCTCTGATATCCGCTTTATATAATTACCTTGAGGCTCCGACAGTAAATGGAATATTTACGGCAGATTATCGTTTTGACTAAAGTTTTCGAATATTTTTCTTACATTTCGTTACGTCATTGTGAATCTGACGTAACATAAATAATGCAAATAAGGGTTACAATAAAGCAAATGATGTCTTCGTGGTTGAGATAATTATGTTCAGTTAGTCGATACACTATAATTTAAAAGAAAATTATGCATGTGACGTCTATTGAAAATATTTTCATGGATAACCACTAGTTAAAGTGTGGTATACAGTATATACAAACCGAGGTATTTCTTAAAAGATATGCAAATCTACCTCTCTATGCATGTAAAATGCTTTGCGTACATATGTATAAATAACTGCTGCTTATATGACGAGCAGATCGGTAATTACTTAGCGTCAATTTTGTTTTGTGTGCAACAGGAACGGGAAAGGTCCATCGAAGTTTAGTGTGTAGATCTATACAATAAGACAGCGTTCCCCGTTGATTAGCTATAGGCCTACAGTACCCCTGAATGAGTGTAAAAAAACCCCTGAAAACTTCGGAAAAAATGGCGTATTGAAAGTTTAAAATACAAGTATAGAACTACACGTAGTTTCATTGACGAACTATCATAAGTATCTACGTTATACATTGACAGTAGTGTTCGTTCACATTGTACTAATTCAGTATACGTAGAGCTCTGAATCTGCAGAGATATGGTCTTTATTTTAGACGGCTCATCTTAGAATCAAAATAAGAACAAAACAAAATTAAAACTAAACTTTCTTTTAATTTCTCTGTATATCAAAAAAATATCTGCTAAGTAGAATCCATCAAAGATGTACAGTACAAAGGCCTACTCGGTATATATGTAAATTAAGTAATATATAATCCTTGGATCTTTTGTATGCATATTGAACTTGTTTTAGATGACGAAGAGAAAGAGGAAGTACGTGGAAAGGGAGGAGTCCGTCTCGGTCAATCAGTGTAGAATTGGTAAGAATGGATCAAATAAACTTGTACATTATATGACATTCTGAAGTTTAGTCTTTAAGATACCATAATATTCATCGTAATATATTCACAGTGTGCTTATAAAATCACAAAAAAGTATAATGGATGTGTTTATTAAAACCAGTCACAGAAGAAATTTGTGAAATCTATTGTCAAATGACTCAAAAAATATGAAGAAGCTTTCATTCAAGTCAATTGTTTAAACAGTACCAAGTTCTTCATTTCCATCACATAACTTGTGTTTCTTGCAATGGATTTCAAGTTATCAACCAAAGTTGGTGTGTTAATTGCTAGTATATATATTATCAAGATCTTGCAAGAGACCATTATTGGGGAAAATCCCCATTTACCAGAGTTATAATAGGACTGGATTTTCTACAAACTTTGGTGTGTTGCTTCATATAATCAAGATCTTGGATGAGATTAATATTGAGAAAAATCAGTCAAGTTGCTAAGTTATGGGACTTGAAATCTGTTAAAAGTGGTTATTTCTGCGTAGGGTTACCACAATGTATTGGTATATATGGGTCATTCCAAGCTAAACCGTAATGTGGACACGGCTCCCAAAAATGATAAAATTTTCTCAGTAATATTCCTTTAATACTATTTATACTTGACTAAACTAGAAGTAAATAAATTCAATATATAGATCAAATAATTTCAACAACAATGTACGATAAATATTGAAAAATCTGAAAATTATAATTAAAATCCTCATTTTTAGCGCCATTTTTTGTGACATTTCACACCACCATAGTTCATGAATGACAAAGAAGATCGTGATGCGTGCCTGCAATGACTTCTTGTTACTTATTTAAAATAAATAATGTATAGCAACACAGAAATAGTATGATTTTTATAATACAAAGCTTAAAAGTTGTTTTATTTTAAATAAAAAATTTGCGTTTGGACGTCACGGTGTCGGTCAAATAGTTGACATTTATTGTGAAGAGCAAAACGTGATTTTCTCTTTCGTTTAACTAGGAAATGGACATGCAAATAATACCCGCGAGTATTTTAAATACAAATATGTCCTAATGAATACTGTAAACAGCTCTGATATAAACATAGGACAATTCTAATTGGACACGGATTCTGTCGGTCAAAACGTGGCGTACGAAACAATCGACTCTGATGAGAGTTAGTTTGATTAAAGATCGACTGGAGTTATCGTTATGCGTACTACGTCACTTCCGGAATCACGCAAATGTGAAATCAAGTGTGCGGGGACGAAGTATGGCCTCCAACGAGGTAAGTATTAGTGTCGGTCAACTACATTTTGTGTTGGTCACGTCTGAAACGTGTCACTATTAGCCACATCTACACGAGTTAGCTAAGATTATAGAGTCTATACAGTTTATGTTAAAAAACCAATGCCGTTTCATTTCAAACATTGTTCAACTGAATGAGTTTATGCGCGTAAACACAAAGTGTTGTTGTGTACGTGATTTTTTGACAGGCGACCAATGACGAGTGCAGAACAGACGTTACTTTTTGACATCGATCGATTTAAAATGCATGTGTTCACTAACGTACACAACAGTATAACTGCTGATTGATTTGTTTTTAAGTTGTAATTTTGCAGCCATATTTCGGTTTATTTACATTTCAAAGTGACGACAAATAGTGTACAAGAGCAAGACATTTGTTATGGGCTTTGGTGGGAAAAGGTGTTGGATGTTGCGTACGTAGTCAGTTGACGGTCTTGTATCGTTTCGTACGTGCATAGGTGGACAAAACATTTGTTGTCATTCCTAATTTTCATAACGTACAAAACATTTATTTCCATTTAATTACAACTAAGTGTGCAACCGATGTCTTTGTTACTATCATTTAAAACTGGAGACAATAAAAGCATATTTTGCTTACAAATCCAAACTCTTGACTTGCTGCTTTCATTAGGAAAGCTGTCTGCTGTTGCGTACATTATTTTAGACACACATTTATTGTTCGTACGTTACATCTTGACATTGCACTTCAGGTTTCTGTCACGTACGAATCATTTTATTTCTATTTGATTGTTATAACGGCGTGGAACTGATTTATTTTTAACTTCATAGAAATAAAGACTATCAAAATATCTGGTTTACAAACCTGCAATCATCTGATTTACACTGCTTTCAGTAGGAAAGCTGTCTGCTGTTGCGTACATTATTTTAGACACACATTTAGATTTTTCGTACAATAATGATGGGTAGTGGGTAGATGTGCATGAAGTAAGGATTTTTTGGTTCCGCACTGTCCGTCTGTCCGTTCGTTAAATTTTTTTTCTGTAGCCAAGTTAAAGCTTTTCAACATTTTAATCTGCAAATGATAACATAGTGGAGCTGCATCACCGTAATTTCGTTATGGATCTGGGGCAGTGGTGGCCGAGTAGTCTAGGGTACTGGCTTGTGCTACAGATCACAGTATGAAACTTGTACGAGTTTGAGCCATCACCATTCCGAAACTGACCACCCCGATATGAGTACAGTAATCATGAAGGGACGTAAAATACCACTAAATTGAAATCAAAATCCTTCTGACCTTTTTCATTACAAAATTTTCCTATATATATATGTGATTTATTTTCAGAACTTGAGACACCAAAAGTGAAACTTAAGGAAACATGTGCGTTATCCAGCACAGAGCGCAGTCGCATGTAAGTAACCCATGTGTGACACAGTTTGGTTGAAGACCGACTCAAACATTTTTGTTGGGAGCCAGTGAAAATTTGAATCAACTCGCCCAAATTGCATGTTGATATACTTTAATATTATTAATTGGAATGTGGAATGGGATGCTGTTTGCCGACATATTGAGCATTACATGCTTAGATTAATTTATCCAAGCCAAGTATGCACTCCCTCAAAGAAATTTGTTTTTTTTATATTAGTGAAAGCGTACTTTACTTCTTGAAGCTGTTCGTTTTGCCTGAATTTTTGTCTCGCCTTTTGCTGGCGTCGACGTTAAACAAAATCCTAAACAAAATGTTAAGGTTTCCGTTTAACTGTAGTTTATGAAAAGTACTGGGGCCACAGTAACCAAACTTGACATAAAAGTACCTTAGGTGATACCTCTCTCTCTCTCCCCCATTAAAAAAAATCCTAAACCATTCGACATGTGCATAGGCGAGACAAATCATTCTGCAGAATTCTTGTAAAATATACCTGTTTATATTTGTGTTTAGCTGATATCAAGGAATTAGAAATTAGGAATTATTAATTATATAGTTATCCCCTGTGGAAAGCACTTTGTGCACATTAAAGATTCCACAGTGACTGCCTAGATGGACATCTCAAATTAAACCGGAGATGATAATCTTTTGGTATGTGTCTGGTTTGTGAATGATTCTGGTCAATTTTACAGTTATCCAAACCTTTCAGTTTCCTTCTTGTATATTATTAGTTTCATTCTTGGACAGTTCTAGTTCTTATAAGTACAGTTTGTTCTAATGCCTATGGCAGTTTGATTGTGGCTCATAAATTATCTCCTGATTTGTACATGATCTTGTATTTGCAGTCGCAGACAACGATTAAAAGAGGATCCAGTCAAGTGGGCGAAATATCTCGCATCTGAGGCAGCTCGTAAGAGAGTGGAACGAAGAAGAGATCAGACTGATGAACAAAAAGCAAGAACCAGAATGTTGAACAAGAAGAGACAGGAACGTTATCGATTGAAACAAAAAGAAAAAGGTGTGACCCTGAAACCAAAACCAAAACCTACAGGCATGGTTACGAGAAAGGAACAGGAGAAGAAAAGAGAGTATTGGAAGTTAAAACAAAGGGAGTACCGGGAGAAACGATCAAGCCAAAAAATTAGGAGATGCAGGGAAAAAGACAAAATATATAGACGCAATCTGAGATCGCCCAGCATTGTTTTAACAACAACACAAAATAACACTAAAAAGACAGAAAACATCTCAGAAGATGCAATAAGAAAAGCTGCTTCAAGATCTAAGGCTAAATTACCAAAACGACCAGAGACATTTGCTAGAACGATCAAGTATGTACTGGAAAAAGCAACGCCAAACAAGCAGGAAGCCGTGAGAAGGAGTGGCATCCTGTGGAGTCCTGGCGCCAAGAAAAAGTTGAAATTTTATGAGAAAGCTTTTGACACCCTAAAGAACGCTGTAAAGGAAACCAAATGCAAACGGGAAGTTGTGTCTGCCTTTAAAATCATGAAGAAGTACAAGATGCAGACGTCATTGTCACTCGCCCTTGGGGTGAGAGCAGGGTTTTTCAGCTCTTTTTCTGAAAACCGGGCAAAACGAAGCGACAGAACGACAGAAGCAACGAAATTGAAAATAAATTTCTTCTACAACTGTCCCACTGTTGCCACAACCATACCAGATAGGAAAGCTGTGAAAGATGGTGTTGCACTGAAAGTAATAGACCGACCACTCAAAGACATTTATCAAGAATTTGTCAAACAACATCCTGAAGAAAAGGTTAGCTTTTCAAATTTTGCTATGAACCGGCCTAAACATGTCAACACGACAGCAAATCAGAAGTGGTATAGCTGCCTTTGCGAGTACTGTACGAATGTTGACCTCAAGATCCGAGCACTGAACATTTTTCTAAATTCCAAAAACTACCAAGAACTGAGAATAGATAACCGCTATCGTGCAGTTGATCTAACCATGTGTGAGAGTGGGAATTTTCACCATCGCAGATGTATTGAAAGGAACTGTCCCAACTGTAGCACAGACAACATTATTACACACCTCCAGCCGGTTCTCCAATCGCATGGAGCCGAGGAAATACCATATATGGCATGGGAGAAGGTGAAGTAAAAAAACCGCAGGGGGAAGGATGTCACAAGAGTGATGATGGCTCATAAGAAAGAGAGCTGCCAGGCAATGGTAATCAAGTTGATGGATCAATTGGCTCCAATGGCAAAACATTTGTTCAATGCCAGATGGCAACAATCTGCCTTCACCAAACTGATCAAGAACATACCGAACAATTGGGTGGTAATTAATCTTGACTTTGCAGAAAACTATGCCTGCGTCTCCCAAATGGAAATCCAAAGTGCCCATTGGTGTCACCACCAGATCACTATCCATCCTGTTGTAGCCTACTACAAGTGTACCAAATGTCCGGAGGTTGTTCAGGAAGCGATATTGATAGTAAGCGATGATTTAACACACGATGCACATGCAGTCCAGACATTCGTGAAACGTACCAATGATCACCTTCAAACGAAGCGAAATCTAATTATTGAGCATGAAGTCCAGTTCTCGGATGGGTGTGCAAGTCAATACAAGTCACATCAACCATTTTCAGACATCTCCCATGCTAGGGAAGACTTTGGCTTTGACATTGAACGTCATTATTATGGATCCCGACATGGCAAAGGCCCCTGTGATGGGGCGGGAGCTGTCATCAAAAGCTCCGCACGAAGGGCAGTCAAAGGTCAAAGGTGCGTGATAAACAATGCTAAAGACCTTTATGACTTTGCAGTCAAAACACTCACAATTGATGACAGAATGAATAGTGAAGATCATCTGCATTCAAAGAGAACAATATTTTGTGTGACTGAGGAAGAGATATTGCGCAATCGACCTGATCGAACTGCGCAAACTTTGAAGGGAACCAGGAGTTTACATGCTGTGAAAAGTAATGGCATGAGCATGCAGCTGCAGACAAGAAATTTAAGCTGTTTTTGTGACACTTGCCTTAATATTAGTGCTGGTCCATGTCAAAATTCAGAGTATGTTGACAACTGGAATGATGTTCAGCTTCTCAGAATAGGTCAAATACAGCAAAGAGGAGGTGCAAGGGGAAGGAGAGGACAACAAAGAGGGAGAGGGCAACAAAGGCCTGAGAGAGGAAGAGGACAGCAAATGGATGAGAGAGGGAGAGGACAACAAAGAGGCAGAGGGCAACAAAGGCCTGAGAGAGGGAGAGGACAGCAAATGGATGAGAGAGGGAGAAGACAAAAAAGAGGGAGAGGACAACAAATGGGTCAGAGAGGGAGAGGACAAAAAAGAGGGAGAGGACAACGAAGGGGGATGTCACCAACTGAACTGCCAGAAGAAGGTAGAAGAGAGCAGGAAGGAGGGATGCTGATAAGACAAGAGGTAGAACAAACGAGGAGAGGGCAGCAAAGAGGTATACGGATGAGGGGAAGAGGTATCCGTACAAGGGGAGGAGCAATGCGGAAACAAGGAGGTGCTTGTAGTTTTGATACATCGGACGAATCAGACAGCAGTATGTCTATAGTATCAGACAGTGAACCATCAGACTGCGAACCATCGGACATATCCATGCTAGCAGATCTTTCCCCAGAGATGCCATTTGTGGATGATGAAGAGCCTTTTGAAACTTTACAAGTTCAGGACCTACTTAACCTCTTGCAATCGCCATCTACTGCCGATGCAGTCATCCACAGTGAATACCCAAACATCCAGAGTGTAGTGAAAACCGTTCAGAGTGCAGAGCTAGTCATCGACAGTGCTGAGCCAATCGTCCAGAGTGCTGAGTCAGTCATCCCAAGTGCTGAGCCAGTCATCTCGAGTGTTGAGTCATTGGTCCCAAGTGCTGAGCCAGTAATCCAGAGTGTTGAATCAGATGTCTCCAGTGTTGAGCCAGTTGTCCCGAGTGTTGAGCCAGTCGTCCCGAGTGTTGAGTCAGATGTCTCCAGTGTTGAGCCAGTTGTCTCGAGTGTTGAGTCAGTCATTCCAAGTGCTGAGCCAGTCATCTCGAGTGTTAGTCATTCGTCCCAAGTGCTAAGCCAGTAATCCCGAGTGTTGAGTCAATGATCCCTAGTGTTGAGTCAGTTGACCCGAGTGCTGAGGCAGTCGTCCCGAGTGTTGAGCCAGTTGTCCTGAGTGTTGAGTCAGATGTCTCCAGTGTTGAGCCAGTTGTCTCAAGTGTTGAGCCAGTCGTCCCGAGTGTTGAATCAGATGTCTCCGGTGTTGAGCTAGTTGTCTCAAGTGTTGAGCCAGTTGTCCCAAGTGTTGAGTCAGATGTCTCCAGTGTTGAGCCAGTTGTCCAGAGTGTTGAGCCAGTCATCCTGGGTGCTGAATCAGACGTCCCGAGTGCTGAATCAGACGAGCAAGTCATCCTGAGGGTTGAGCCAGTCGTTCTGAGTGCAGAGCCAAATCAGGCAACGGAACGAATCAGGTACATTTGAAAATGAACAAATCCTTTTAATATTTACAGTATTTTTACAAGACGAAAGCAGGTCATCTCGGCATCTGAAGGGTGCATAGTTTGTTTAATCTGTAACTCCTATGTACATTTCCCAAACTAAATTTAACAGTTTAACCAGGCATTTGGCACACATCCATGATGTGAACCTCCTATTTTAATTGACATTTAGAAGAAATTAATCAGTTCTTCAATATCCATCAACAGCAAACAATGTCCATACCTAGAAAAACAAGTAATTACACAA